>NC_051179.1:9814226-9871029 GCF_013339695.2 Rhipicephalus sanguineus
TCAACACAATGTCAGTGGGCATGGAAAGTATACAGTTCTGGTTACGTATAGTATCATTGACATGACCATGAGTGCCCGTCCCGCGTACTGCTGCTCTCAACGACTCATCAGCCCTACAAGAAAGGTCTAAATTGATGTTCACGACTTGAAGAGGCTCCTCAGTTTTTCCCTGGGCAATAACTACGTGTGTTTCGAAAAGCCCATGTTAAGTGCAAGCCAAGGCACACACACGAATCTGACAATGCAGTGGCTGGAATATAATTCCATTGCTTCTTCAGCCCAAAACCAATTATTTTTTTGTGCTATGAATATTATCTCTTTTTTGTTGTGTGTGATTAATCACTCTGCTTTGGAAGCTTCCAAATGCATCTAATCTATCAAGTAAATTCTTTCAGTTCAGGTGGAGATGGAGGCAGACTGGGAACTACCTTTTTGAATGTATTGGTAAACAGGAATAATGGAGCACTCTCTTTCAATGTTTACAGAAAGAGTATGCATTGCCCAGTACCTGAACATAATGTGTTCTTCCAAACACTTGTGAAGGCCAGTAGTTGCCTCCCTATTGAACCGTTACAGACGTATTTGCAGGAAACCTGAAGACCTGACTTCTATTGTAGAAAAAACCAAAAGAACTTGTCGATGAACAGTTACACTCCTGCATTCATGAAAACTGTGGAGCACCATTTGTTTACGCCCTCCCAGCTTCCCGTTGCTGACAGAAGTAAAACGCTCCAATTTCTTACGTGCCAGCATAAGCAAGACCTCATCACGTGTACTGTGCAAATATAATGTTGAGACAATACTTCTTTGCAGATTAGCTGGTCATACTAAATTCTGGTCTTGCTGCACAAGCAGAAAGAAGAAAAAAGGCCACTCTCTATCTTGTCTCTCTTTTTCCTTCCTTCTGCTTGAGCAGCAAGACTGGATTTCCGGATGACGTTGAGGCTGCTGACATTCCTGTGTAAAAACTGAGGCGTGCACTTGTAAGTGACGACGTCATTGTCACCATTGCGCTTTTGTCGAGGTTGCACTTGGATACTATTATTCGGCCTAAGACAGAACAAAAAAAAAGACCAATCAGCCACTCACGCTGCCATGCATAAAGTCCCTCCAAGGGCGATGACCTTGATCTTTGATGAAACAGCAGCATTAGGCAGGCGATGCTTTCAGTTGTCATTTTCGTTGTGAGCAGCATGAGACTGTTGCTGTTTTCTCTGACAGAGAACACCAACCAACGCCACTTTTGGTTTCCATTTACATGCGTGGCCAAGATAAACCCACAAGGTCCGCAGAAAAGTTTAGAATTTAAAAACATGACATCCAAACTAGCTGCAGAAGAAACAGCTCCCATTTTGAAGAGGCGAACTCACAATCTTTCTTAGCATTCACTCGGCATTTGCAACCTTCATTTTACTTATTTTTCTGAACTGCCACAATCCCTAAAGCCACCCGTAATGTTCAAGGTGATGTTTATACTGTATGTAAAGAGAGCACTAAGCTAGGTCACGGCAGCACAACCACAACTCAGTTAACGGAATTTCTGGCAGCCTTTTTTTTTTTGTAAATGGCACTTTGGACACTGATGGTGCAACTACATTGAAGAAGATGCAAATTACCTCAGGTGATTCCACGTGAGATCGACATGCAGTTCCATCCAATCGATATTTTGTTTTGCCTGGGTTTTTTAGATGTTATGTGGCCACATTCAAAGCGCACGGAACCCGAAAATATTATTTCCAAAAAACACTCCCAGCGTGCCAAAAAACTATTTGGAGGTGGCCGTGTGGCCATCCTGTTTTAGCTCATCGCATATTTTTGGATTTCACGGGCAAATTTAACCGCGCAGTATAAACGTTGTTTGAAATTTTTTCTGTTGGTTTTATTATGCATTACTGTGAATTACATCCATGCTTTTTTTATGCTGTCCTCAAAAGAAAAAAATGTGAAAAAATGCCAACACAGCCCAAATCAAAAAAGTTTGCTAAGTTTGATGCGTCTTGGCGCCTTTTCTATTTCACACAGAAACTTCAGAACAATGTCAATGTAGAAAAGAACATTTCCAACATTTCTATAGGAGATCGTTTTCCTACGGGCAGCGCAAAAGAAAAAAAAATAGTTAGAGAAGCCAGTTTTTTTAAAAAAAGGTCCATTTTCAAGAAATAAGATGAAGAAAACACCGGTCTCAATTTTAACGACAATTTTTTATCGAAGAGCGCTTATGTCAGTGAAAACACAGTTTTAATATCATATGTCCTCATTTGCTTTGTTCACGAGATATAACGGCCAAAATGACCCTTGCTGTGTGTGCTCACTTAGTGTGATCAGTGGTTATCAGCTTGCATTGTGCGTAAATCTACTTTGCTCTGGTAGCTTGTCAAGAAAAACGTGTTCTCAGATTTTATTTGTGTCTAGCGTGTGCGAAAATGGGCTGCTGCCATCCTCTGAAGGGCTAACGCGTATGTAGTTTGCAGCCTAGAACCTCACCTACAGACATCAGAGGAAAGGTGGGCGCACCTGTTCAAGATATCAATCGCTTCTTCTTCCTGAAGAAATGCCTCGACTACCTCATCGCAATTCTCATAGATGTAGACAGGTTTTCCTTGAGGCGCGTAAAGCAATGCTAGCAGACCTCACAGGTGTCGCGAAGATCCTCACCCTATGGCAGTAGCTTCTGGAGGAAGACAACAACAAAAGCAGGAATGAAAGAAAATTGACGCAACGAAAATGTTTTTCTCGGCAATCTTCTTTTTGCGGATGCGTAAGTAATCGGCACAGAATACTCAGACCTAGCCATGGGCTGCATGCATCCCGTGTAGTGAACAGCTAGACCAAGTCGAAACGTTTATACTGAACACCGCCGCACACATTTGCTCACTTAACTACTCATGGTTTCATATTTTATGACCAAGGATGTCTAAATGCTTTGGGGTGTGATAATTAATTTGTGGGCCAGACTCCTTGTCAAAATTAAGGATAATGCCCGTCTGGCGCCACCAGTGACGTCTGCTGTTCTCAACGTGGGAAAGCACTTTAGTAAAGTGCCAACAAAACATCATAAATTGGGCAGCTTCGGCCACTTATGGCTTAATCGTGCCGCACCGCACATTTTCTGGCTGCTGAAATGCTGAGGTAAAGGTTAAGATGATACAGGAAGACGTTACCTGCGACGCCGAAAACATGATAGCGGGAAGCGAAATTAACGACTCAGAAATGACTGAGATAACTTTTTACGTATGCTGTTTAGCACAGTGTGCGTTGAATGGGGAAGATGGTTAGAGTGTACAATGCACGTAATGAAAGGGAAGCAAGCAGGCAGTGAGAAAGCACCTCAATAACAGTGCGCCTGCTGATTGTATAGGTCGGCAAACTCACTCATGAGTCGACTCACTCAGACTCAGATCAAGCCGTGAGTCTGAGTCTGGGTGAGTCCGGCTGAGCAATACGTTGGTGAGTTTGAGTCCAAGTGAGTCCGGTTGAGGGAAACTTTAGTGAGTTTGAGTCCGAGTGAGCCCTAAGCGCAACATATATTATTGAGCGAGTCTGAGCGAGCTCCACCCTTCATTGCCGACCAATGGACTTATCTACTCACCTATCGGCATTACTATCAGCCTTACACCGGCTTACATTTATACTCAAATCTATTCACACGTGCCTCAACGCACTAGCGTTCATGCTCCACCACAATGTTTATTGATAAGAGGTGTGAGTGGGGGCGGTGGTGCTAAGGGAGGGTTCCATTACCTCCTCCGCAAACTCTTGCATGGGAAGTTCTTGATAGAAATATCTCGTGTGAGTCGCACATTTCATAAAAACGTCCTTACTGGATTGCAACCACTCATAACTACTATTTGAAGGTATAAGATCAAAAGGTGTATTGTAGAGCACCGATTATGTGAGATATTGGCGTTAAAGAGCATTTACACCATGATCGGAAAAGCTAACTTTACACCAGCGAACTCATGAGTCGACTCACTCAGACTCAGTTCAAGCCGTGAGTCTGACTCTGAGTGAGTCCGGCTGAGCAAGATGTTGGTGAGTTTGAGTCCGAGTGAGTCCAGTTGAGAAAAAGTTTAGTAGTCTGAGTCCGAGTGAGTCTGGCTGAGGAAAATTTCGGTGAGTCTGAGTCCGAGTGAGCTCTCAGTGCAAAATATATTTTTAAGTGAGTCGGAGTGAGTTCCAATATTTTTGCCGACTGATGGCCGGATTGTGGCATTTAGTTACAGATTAAGCTGGCCTGCCGCTGCATACAGATGCTTTGTTTGGTGTGCAAGGCGAGTTTTGGCAACGTTACCTAAACCATGTGCTCACGGTGTCTTGCATGCTCCTGATTAGCGAATAATGGCAGGGTAAGTTCAGGCATTAGCCCCTGCGTAGGCCATTAGCCCTTTAGCACTTTCGCACATGCTAGACACAAATAAAATCTGGAGAACACATTTTTCTTGACGACAAGTCACCAGAGCAAAGTTTTTGCTGCAGCAAAACAATTAAAACTAGATTTACGCACAATGCAAGCTGATAACGACCATAAATCGCACTGAACTGAGCACACCACACAGCAAGGGTCATTTTGGCCTGTTATATCTCTGAATAATGCAAATGAGGGCATATGATATTAAAAACCGCGTTTTCCATTGACATAAGTGCTTTTCGATAAAAATTGTCGTCAGAATTGAGACCGGAGTTTTTTATTATTTTATTTTTTTGAAGACGAGCTTTTTAGAAAAAAGTTGCTTCTTTAACTATTTTTTTCTTCTTTTGCGCTGCCTGTAGGAAAACGATCTACAGCAGAAATGTTGCAAAGGCTTTTTTGTGTATTTGACACTGTTTTGAAGTTTCTGTGTGAAATAGAAAAGGCACCAAGGCACATCAAACTTGGCAAACTTTTTTGATTTGGGCCCTGTTTGTCAATTTTTCACATTTTTCTCCTTTTGAGGATGGCATAAAGAAAGCATGGATGTAATTCACAGTAATGTGTATTAAAATCAACAGAAAAAGTTTTCGACACAGAATTTATAGTTCGCGTTAAATTCGGCCGTAAAATTTTAAAATATTGCAGTGAGGAAAAACACGACGCCGCACGCCGCTTTCAAATATTTTTTTGCCGCGCTGGGAGCGTTTTTTGGAAATAAAATTTTTGGTTCCATGCTCTTTGAATGTGCCTGCATAACATAAAAAACCAGACAAAACAAAAATATCGACTGGACATGCATGTTTGATCTCTTGTAGAATCACCCCTCAACTGAAATACACAAGACATGTAGCCTCGATAGAAGGGAGA
Organism: Rhipicephalus sanguineus; assembly: GCF_013339695.2. Taxonomy (NCBI): domain Eukaryota; kingdom Metazoa; phylum Arthropoda; class Arachnida; order Ixodida; family Ixodidae; genus Rhipicephalus; species Rhipicephalus sanguineus. Next base: position 9,819,505 of record NC_051179.1, read on the forward strand.
CAAGACAGAAACGAGACAAATCTCATCTCCTTTCTATGGTGGTGAAATATCTTCAGACACTCTTCCGTTGATACCCATTCCAAAAGTTCAGAAGAGGAACGATATTTATGCATGAGCATGCCCCACTACTACAGTGAAACCTCAGTGATACGGATCTCACGGGACTACCAAAAATATTCGTATCATCCAAAATTCGTATCAGCAGAAAGCATGGAAAATTAGCATGCGACAAAAGAAAGCTGGCGTACATTTTCATTTATTGTTTTTCAGGGCCGCAGCAATGTCCGCAAGAACCCTGAACGATTGTCAGTTAAGTTTTTAGATGTCGGCAATCATACCAGTACTGATAAATATATGGCCCATACGCGCATATTTAATTAATGAACCAGGTGCGTTGTGACCCGCGACAGCAGTAGCCCCTTTAAAATTTTTAGTATGTTTTTTTTTCATGACACCGGAGTACTGCAGTAAAAGTAACGAAGAAGCGCTTTGACGCCATGGATCAAGGCCACAAAGTTACAGAACCACGGTCTTGTGTTATGATTTGGTTATCGTGGAGGTGTTGGGGATGTTTTGGGGATATTACGGCCATGCCCGCACAAGTGCGAAATCAACGGTCGTGCATGTTGACACTGTGAGGCATGACTCCTTCGCAAAGACCGTCCTGGTCTTCTTTTGGTCTTCTTTCATAGGATGTCTGATGCATGAGGCACGCACGTGTAAACACAGTACGACAGGAGCCCGCATCGACGCATTAGAAAAGAAGCATGGCACTAATATCCTCTGTAATCTAAATGCGAAGGCACACGGAGGCACTTAAGAGCTTCAAAGATTCGGGCACACAATCTCGGAGGCCGTGACGCGTCTCTGAGGGTTTATTCTGACTGTAAGAAAAGGGTTTTCTGATACCGTGATTCTGACAATTTGGCGGTGCGGCGCGCATGCCCACGCTTGCGTTCCCGCGCTCGCACGTGCTTGGTGCATCTTCCAGGACAGCACCAACAGCACCTCTTCGTACCTGTGCGGTAGCATACGTTCGTATCAAACGTCACTGGGTGAAAATTGGTTCGCAACAACCGTACTCCATTGCATTGCAGGCTAATGGGCCTTGGCCGGGACCAACGAAAAATTCGTATCACCCCGAAATTCGTATCAGCTGTGATCGTATCACCGAGGTTTCACTGTATTTACACTTACGACAAATGAGATTAGACGATAGTAATGCAGCAGCAAAGGCAAATTCTGCATGAGTGGTACCATAACAAAGCATGATTTTAGAAGCTTGGGGCAAAACAGTGCTGTGCAGAACACATGCTGAGAGCTGTCACATGCTGGCTTCTATTCTGAGCCTCTGATTACAAGGCATTCTCTTGGCAGCCAAATAGAATGTTGAACAAGATGTCAGGACCATAGTTGTACATACTCCCACGGCCATATTGAAGTGTGTATGTGCCACGGCATAGCGACGACGATGTAACACAATTTTCAGCATGGGCCAAATGCCGCACATATATCACGTGTACCTGCCAGGGCATGGTGACGACAATGAAACGCATGGGTTCCTTAGTTCAATGAAAAAATGAGGACACTGCTTGTTCAGTATCTATAAAGCCGGTCAATCTGTCATGCTCTCTGGTTTTTCTTGTCTCTCCTACTTTTAGAACGGCGCAACAAGGCAGATGAAAAAATGAATGATCACACGAACACAAGTGCCATCGATTGTTCGCCTTTTCGTCTGAATTGTTGCACCGTGCTAAATCTATGCATCCGTACCAACTCGCCCAATTGCCAGTGCTACTGTCCTACTTTGTCACAATATCAAGGCTGCTGAAAGCCACAAAAGTGCGGCTGTGACTTTTGAAGGCCAACCAACTCAGCAACCATATGTGACACCGTACTTTCACTGCTCTTACACTTTTCATTTTCTCCTGACAGTGATGCATAACTAAATGGACTCAGACCCACTTATACCGCCCCCCCTACCTGTTTTCCAGTTTTCTGTCCCTTTTGCCTGTATAAAACTATCAACTAGCATTTGAGGCTTTGTGTTGTGCGTCACTTTGTTTGTGTCTGCCTCCTAACTTGCGCTGCCGTAGTACTTAAAGTAAGAAGAAAAAATAATTTAAAAAAAGGATGGCCAGGTAATGCACCGAACCGACAGATGCCAACACCTTCCCTTCATTTGTGCTTTTTAAGCAGAGCATAACTGAACAAATGAATCGATCAGAGCTAATTGGGATTATATGTGCAGTGCACAGTACCCACGGATTGAAATAGGACACTCGGAGCACATGGCCGTCGGTATATGCAGCGCCGCTCGTGGGTGCTCATGGAACGAAGGTGTTGCATTGAGGTATAGAGCGAGGAGGAGAACATCGACGCAGCAGGTTTGCTCCTTCCGGTCGTCAACTAGTCGGCCTTTTAGTTCACCACACTGCCAGCGTGGCGCTGCAAGGCTTGCGTGCTTTCGTATGCCAACCGAAATGGCTCCCCAGTGCGCACCTCCTATATTGCAGCGCGAGCAGAGGACGCTCTCGTTACACGCGCTTTGGCGATGTGGAACGCACGCTGTGCAAGTAAGACACAGGATTCAGCTAAGAGATTGTGCCTTACATGTGTTCGTTGACGCTACATTGGCCGCTGCTTGCAACACGATGCAGATTGGGCGTTGAACATGGGCGAAGAAAGCGGGAAGAACACAGACATTATTTCATTTCACCGTGATTTGTCACTGCGATTAACCGCGACGATAGCGGGCCCTGCACTTAAATGTTGGCAGAATAGACTGCTTACATGCACACTGTAAGGCACAATCCCTTAGTCTTGCACAGCATTCGTGCTGCATCACCAAAGCGCGTGTAACGAGAGCGCCCTCTGCTCGCGCGGCAATATAATAGGTGCACACCGGCAAGCCATTTCGGTCGGCATATGAAAGCGCGCAAGCCTTCCAGCGCCACACTTTCAGCGTGGTGAACTACAGGCCGGCTTGTTGGTGACCGGAAGGAGCAATCCTGCTGCGTACATGTTCTCCCCCCTTGCTTTATACCCCAATGCACCACCTTGGTTCCATGAGGATCCACGAGCGGCGCTGCATATACCGGCGGCCATACGCGCTCCAAGTGTCCTATTTCAATCCGTGAGTACTGTACATTATACATGCTATGCGAGGTGTATGCGACTCCTGAGAGGTACGAGGATTATTTACATATTCGACTGCACCAATTTTCTCTCTAGCAAAGCGGCCTACCTTACCGCGTTGTATGCATGTGTCTAAAAAGAGGAAAGTAAGAAACACTACCGTAAAATCCCGAGCAAGCGCCACCCCTACAGTGAGGGATAATCCGACAAGATTTGGAGGGGGGCCCTTGCTCGGTCATGAATCAAAATTGAAGGTGGCCGTGGATGAGCCGCTAAGAATACAAAATGCACACCCGTGCTTCTAATGAAATGCTTTATTGAATACGCATGCATTCCCTGTTTTCATTCACACTCGTTGGACAAATGAAAACAGTGAAAATGGTGGGAGGAGAGAATGGGTCGCATATTTGAAATCTCCCGAAGAAGGGAGAGGGGGGCGCTTGCTCGGGATTTTACGGTAAGCAATAAGTTAGGGAGAAATGAGAAACAGTAAGCATGACAGAGCTGTGCAGGCAGCAGCATTGAATATGTGTAAGGTCACACTTTGTAACTGCGTGCAATACTTTCAATGCACTTATTATAAGGTCAAGAAGCATTAATCAATTTGACGTAGAATTTCTTGAAGTTAGAAACTAATAAAAATAAACAGTATTCAGAAGCTGAAACAAAAGCAAGTGACCACGTGACAGGCTTTTGTTAGGTGTTCGGCATAACAGCATGAAATTTGCTTTGTCAAGGCGTGTTTATATATGCACAATCTATTTTATTTGTTCTGAAGCATTAAATGGGCAACAAAAGCATTACATAAACAGCCTGTTGCTAAATTATATGCACCTACGTGTCTTAGCACAAACAAGATGAGGACAGAAGGTAGACGCGTAATAGTGCTGGTCCTGTTGCTACGTCTTTCTTCTGTCCTTGTCTTGTTTGTGCTAGCACACTTACATTCCTCATGAGACAACTAGCCTATTCAGATCCTTCTGCCTCCTAACGTGTTTACATAAGCAACCGCACAGTACCATGCTAATTAAACCACTACCACACAGCAGTGTAATGTATACAACTACGTGAAGGCAGTACACTCATGTATAAAAAGCAACACTGACAGAATATGAAATCTGCTGCTTCGGATAAGGTTCACATGGTCACTCTGACAGAATATGAAATCTCGCATTGTGCATGCCAGTTTTCATAATCGTGGATGCTCGTTCGTACAATATTACTGACAAGTGAGGGTGATACACACGCAAATACTGCACGAACACGTCTCTACGCTATGCTGAAAACACGGCTCCAGCTCACTATTAACATTATTACGTTTACCCAGTTCAAGTCAGTGTCTAAGCGCATAGTCAACACTTCACCATTAGTTTCAGCTTATTATACCGCTTCGCACACGAACGTGAGCGCAAGGCTGCACAGTAAATGGCGTTGCAGCATTGCTTTGCTGTCTTAACAACGATGCAATGCGAGTGACGCCTGCGTCCTGCTCACTATGATGCTCATCAGACAAATCGATCATCATACGCATGCATGTTATCTCAGTTGTTACAAATTTCCTTCCGTAAAGCCGTACCGATGCGTCGTGGCTCTTTCTGCTCGTATGAGCGTAGTCATAGCGAATCGGTAGCGGGGACAATGACAATGTTTGTCACTCGCAAATGGGCATAAGGCTGCGTCTCTACAACGCCTCGTACGCGTGCGATAACACAGCCTTCCGCTGAGTTGCGTACTTTGCATAATAACATGTGCCACTTACCTTTCATACTGTCACGCAGTCGGTAGCCGGTCTCGTGTCGGTAGCCACGGGCGTCAGCCATCAGCTGCGGACATGCTGCGGAGTCCTACGAGCGCCCGTAGTACATTCCTTCGATTCCTTGAACGACTCGTACGTGACTGGCGCTCCAAAAACGCACGACTTGCGCACGATCTTTGCACATCGCAAAAAGGAGGGCGGCACGTTCTCAGATGAAATTAACGTTCTTGAAGACGTAACGAGCTCACACGAGACGCTGACACAGAACAAAAAATAAATGACATTTGGCTTTGGCTGTGGATGGCTTTGGCTCGTAGAGTTGATGAAAAAAAAAAAAGAAAAATACGTGAGCGAGTCAAATTAAAAAGTGCACGCATGTTATTCGAAAAACATAGTTTACAATGAAAATAATAGCTTATCTTGAAGAGCAATTTATGCAATGTAAGCCAAATAGTACTTCAGCAGATTTGCCTTTTTTGTTGTTCGCGTTTTCATAGCAGACGACAGGCTTCTAGCGCGGACAGTGCGCTTTACTTTTCCATCGGCGGTCGAAGCAGTGCTCTGCATTACTTGTATGTACAGTGCGTTCTTATATAATCAGAGGTCGATTAAAAAATAGTAGAATTTTCACATAAGACAGCATTTTCTCTTTCAAACAGTGGCATTTCGTACGTACATTGCGTCGAAGCAAAATGAATTAACAAGCTATCGTACTTTGCTGGTGTCGCCGCTACGTACTTACGACGCTAGCACGTACATTAGAGCTCCCTGTACGGTAGAAAATCTTTGTTTATTGAGGTAATTAGCCTTTGTTCAGTGCGGAGTTAGTGATCGAGCGAGATCGCAACTAGCGCGTCTCGGAACAGTACGGAGCTATTCATATCTAGATCACGCCGGGTGTTGACGACGTAGCACTGATTTAATTGGCGCGATGGTTATTAAGTAGAACACAGATATTATAGGTCGCAGCTTTTACTAAAAAAAATGAAGCCTTCGCACTGCCAAGCGCGCGGGCGGTATCCAATAAAGAAAAAGAAAGAAAGAAAAGCGCGCGGGGGGTGTAGCCGGTTAACGCGCAACGCGGACAGCTTGGTAGTGCTGTTGTCTGTGGGTTCGACTCATGGTTAATTTAAACTTCTTCCTTCCGTCTTCTTTTTTTTTAATATTTTAATACACTGCTGTCTCCTAGTAATGTACTGTCTGCACACTAAAAAAAGTACAAATATACACCAACTATTACCCATTATGTTGTTCTGTTGTGGCACTGCTGTTTGCTTGAAACGTTTCGTTTTTCACTGCAATATGGTTCAAGATATTACAAAATAAGGAATGCTACAAGTGGAAGAACCAGATGAAAAATGAGGGGCACAATGTCAAGAGACCAAAAATAGGCAATATGGATTCTTTGGAAAGTCATATCTGCATGATTGAGCTAGAATAAATGAAAGTAGGTTCATTGCATAGTATATGACTTTATAAGCACCCTAATTCAGGGTGTTTCAAGAAATGTGTCCGAAAATACTCAGAAATAAAAATATGAGATATATTCACGCTGCCTTCATAATTACTTTTTTTTTCGTGGTGGCAAATTAAGCTGAGCAGAGGAATAAATTACGACAGGAATCAAAGAAATTGGGTTATTTAACTTTTTAATTAGTGGAGACAAGTGGTCCAGTCAAATGGGAAAATTGCAGCCCTTAATTCTGCGAAGAGCCTGTTGCCACTTTTTGGTTTTGCGAAAGCAGCCGCTGGCAATTACTAGCGAATAATGAAATCTGACAAATTTCACAGGCGAAACCGAAACTCGGAACAGCACAACTACCTTTCCGAGATGTCCAGAATGAGCGAGCGTGTTTTACCAGCCACCGATTAATTGACTTCGCTTCGGGGTTGTGCGGATTTCGTGTGCAATTAGAGCACGTATGGTGCACTTACGTTAAGAAATGCAGAAGAACTAACACCACTGCAATCGCCGTCGTGAATAGTGACGTCATTCTGGTCGTCTGCCAGTTGCGCTCATTGGAGCTACGGTTTTGGTTTCGCCAGTGAATTTGGTTCAATTTCATTGCTCCGCAATAATTACCAGAGGCCGATTTCTCAAGATGTCAAAGCGGCAATGGTCTTTTCGCCGGAAGGACCGCAATTCTCCCTTTTGACTCGACCGCGTCTCTCCGCTAATTAAAAAGCTAATTAATTAATTTTGTTTAATTATGGCGTAATTGGTGTGTTTAGTCATTTCAAGATGTCTCCCACCACAGAAAAAGTAATCATGAAGGCAGCGAGCAAATGCTTCAGTTCCCTTATTTTTGGCGATTTTTGGGACACATTTACATTCATATTTGCATCCATATATGGGAGTATACAGCAATATATAAGCCTTTATATGCATATAAATACACTCATATATGGGATTATATAGCCTTATAAGTGCCCTTATATGCATATCAGTACAGCCATATATGGCAGTACATGACCTTATGTGAAGCCTTATATGGCAGGTTATGGCAGTATATGGACTTATATGAACACTTTTATATAATTATATAAATTCATATATGGCCATATATGACTTTATATGTCCCCTTATTTGATCATATACGTCCGTATATAAAACATATATGGGCCATATCTGGCATTAAACGAAAGGGAGTATTCTGTTTCAAGGGTAAACTGAATACTCGTTCGATAAACTTAGATGAGAGAATAATTGTGACTTAAGATCTTCTGACGCTCAAATGACAGTCGTTGAGACGTATCTGAGAAAGATTTCTTTGGCTGCGGCTGCAATGAATTAAGAGCTTGTTCCTCGATGTATTTCATTGTTATATTTGCCATGGCGACAGACATGGGCACAGGGTTCCAAATTGTGAAACATTTATGAGAAAGTTTGCATATTCAGCGAACACAATGCATTGTGATAAGGCAAGAAGAGAGTGTTCGAACCATATGTATTTGGAAGGGCCCAAGTGCTTCAAATGCTTTTCTCTTTCTTTTTTTCTTCAAGGATCGATAGTTACCTTGATTCGGTCCTACCAATTTGAATTATGTTAGACCCCGTTTTCACTTCAAAAGTGGCGCTAACTGGTAAGAGCGTAAATATAAATGGCATTTAAGCGGTGGCAAGGAGAGCGTACATTATTGACTATGTAAAGTAAAACAAACGTGCTCCATGACGGACACAATTCGTATACATATAAATATCAAAGATTTAAGAAAAAGTAACGAGAATGCCGCCGGCATCGCAACAGGAAATGTTCATCACGCTTAAGCGGGTTTCGTTTCCATAGCGAATAAGGCCACTGAATGTACATGAAAACGCTTGTTATTTCTATGAAATGAGTTTTATGACGTAGAATTTGAAAAAGTTGCACATTCAAGGCAAAACCAACATATATTTATTGCGCACCTTCGTCGTCGCGCCATTAGTGCCATTAAATCACGCCATGTGACACCGACAATTTAATGGCATTTTGGTACTTGATATCTTAATCTCTAATTGCATTAGAAGCGTCCCAGTGAACCAGATATAATTTGCATGTGTGCAGGTAAGTGCATTTGATTTGGCCGTATGGACCGGATAATAACGTTATAAACGGTAAACAACACTGCGAACTCTTATTCGGGACAAACATGTATGTAGCACTGCGTACAGAGCTGGATGAGCTGCTATACGTAATACTTTTTGATGTCACATGCACTGTGCACCGAAGTCTGTGGTTAAGTCATGCGGCGCATTATCATTGTACACGGCCCCTTCTAGACTCCCCCCGAGGATCAAATAAATGAAAGAGAACAATAGCCTGTTTCGAAGATTCCGAAATATCTCCCTGCTCTATTGCGGTAATCAGAGGGGGAAAGCAAAGAAGAGGGGTCACACTGACGACCCGTGAAAGCATCTTCTCTTTCGTCCAAAGCTGCTTCACTGGAAGTGAACGCAGAGCCACAGAACATGCGCTTTGCGCTCTTTCAGTTTAGGAGTAGATGAGTGAATACAACACATTTATAGAGTAAATGAGGGAAATTCGACCTGGAACCACCTCTTGAATTGAAATGACGTCAACAAGGCCCGTGAACGTGTACGTGGGATTCTCGGTGATAATGACCGTGAAGCAGTTATGGGGGGGGGGGGGGGTGACAAACCCTCGCCCCCTCGGTGCGCCACTGCTCTTAGGTAATTCTATTTTTAAGGTTTTTCTTTACGCGGCCGATTACTTAATTCTTTGTAGTGCTGATGACTTTGAATTCGTGGTTACTCAGTGAGCGAACAATTTGAATTATATGGAGGATGCCTGAACTTTACTAAAGAATTGCCTCAGAATGATGGAATACAATTTCTAGACATTTCCTTAACGTGTTAGGAGAACCACTTATGCTAGCAATATCCTCCATACCTTCAGAACCGCGGTTAAAGTTCTCGTCGAAGCATTCTAAGGTTGTAAAAAACGGTATAGCCATGTCATGTCTTAAATCTTCTTTCATCAAGTCGTGTTAGCACAAAATGAGTGCCAGCTTTTTAACGCACAGGATACGCGTCTTTTAGGTGTAGGTTATCCTCGAGTGGCAGTGGCTACTGTCGCTCAACGCTTAAAGAAGTCCTTTTTGTTAAGCGCGAGCATGGTTGCAGAAAGTACTGGTAACACGCGTGTCGTCGGTATTCCTTACATTCATCGCTATCTCGTTGATGTTGCTTTTACGGCTGCCAATAAGCTAGGCAAGATATGCGCCGCTGTGCAAAGAAAGAATGAGCGGGTAATAGAATGAGCGGGGAATGAGCGGGTAAGAAGCGGACTGACATTTTTTACGTAAAACACATCAACAAAATCACTGATTGCCGTACAGGTGTGGTGTATAAGGTTCCTTTTAGCTGCGGCCGCTTCTGCGAAAGAAAGACGGGTCGGTGTATTAACCGATCATTGAAACATAAGATGTCGCTAACCGGAGGCTCACTGTCTAATCTATCTTTACATTGTCGTGAGTGTAAGTACATGCCTAAGTTCGATGAATGCGCAGTTTTGTGCAGGCACAGGAATGAAGAAATGGGTCTGATATGGTTGAGGCATGGCATATTGATAATAGGGAAATAGCGCATGCGTGAGGCAACCGTCGATAAAGTTTCATAAAGATGAAATCAAATGCCTGAACAGTCACCTCTCACGTAGACCCTTACACGTGCCGGATCAATAGGTTCGCCTCTTGCCTGGGCATGCGCAGATAAGTTTTCCTGTCTACTTTCTTTTCCGTCGCTGTGCACCCTTTCAGTTAGTCGGCGTTTGTGTTGCCCTGACTTCTCTCTTGTGTCCGCGTTTGCACGCTCAGTCCTTTAACCCTTTGTGGGGCAGTGGGACTCATATGTCCCACTTTTTTTTTTTGCCTTGTTCTAATTTTTTAGAACAAAACCACTGAATCGATTGGTTTCAAACTATTAGTGCGACCGCATGGATGTCCTAGAGAGCGGTTTTGGTAGTTGTTTTTATGGTATTATCAAGGTGGCCCGCCCATACTCGGGTTCTAAACGAACCATTTTTTCATCCTTTTTCATCAGAATTTGGCACGCTCTCCACCCGATTCAGCATGAGCGGTACGCTTGGAAAGTTTATTTCGTACTTAAGAGTTCCTAAATGTGCTATTATAGCGACTTCACTCGTTCCTACCCATACAGTTTCCTCAAAAATTTGTGCAATGCAGAATTGACAACCTTTCAGTGATATATTTCCGAAAGCGTAGCCAGTCTAACATTGTGTGCAACTGATTGCGGTATCCAATTTTCATACTGTTTCACGCAGGAAAGTCTCTTCCAGTGGAGGAAGCAGGTGAGCTTCCTCCACGGACAAAAATTAGACTGTTGCAGGCATGTCCAGTACCCACATGTGCTGCTCGATTGCCGTTAGCAAGTGGATGTATAATGGATACCTAGTTGAGTTTTAACGCGATAGCGTTAAAGAGCTCGTTTCGCAGAAATTCCGGTGTCGGCGTCGTTGGTTGTGAGCGAAAGGTCATCATCTAAAAAAAATAAAAAATTGCCGGAAATGAAGAGGCTCATCAACTCGCTTCAACTCGTGCCCACAACGAGCGTGACTGCCACGAAATTTGATGCGCGTTTAACAACGCTCGTCTGCTGATACGCCGACAGCTCCTAAAGCAGCCCGCAGACCAGCCTAGTCTTGCCAGAGCGCTTTTATGTAAGCTAAGGGTTGGCTCTGTGCAGGCGCGCGAACCTTTCTACCGACAAGGGCGTGTGGACAGTCCGTCTGTTATGTCTTGTGGCTTCTGTGAAATGCTTGAGCATCTTCTCAGAGACTGCCCCGCATTCGCTACGCATCGGCCATGGCTGACCAAGGAATGTAGACTCACTGGTCTCAAGTGTGCGACCATTGATGATTTTCCCGTTTCCCAGAGGGTGTGCTGCTCGACCAGACATCGAGCCCTGTTCATGAACAAAACAACTGATTTCGTCTGTGGACGTTCTTCTGTGTTGCTACTTATTTTTGCTCCGTTATTCGTTCCCATCTCCATATACTGCCCTCGTCCCGACGGAGTAGGCAGGCGTTGTGCCCCTCCAGGCGGCAGCTGCCACCTTGCTCCCGGTGTGTTTGTGTATGCATGTCAAATAATAATAATAATAATAATAATAATAATAATAATAATAATAATAATAATAATAATAATAATAATAATAATAATAATAACCAAGGGAGAGCTTACTTGCACCTCAATAACTCGGGTGACCTGAGCAGAAGCGTCACGCATGGTGCCATTGGTAGAGCGGCACGGGGCCGCCAGTGATAAATGCGCAACCACTGACATTACCAGGATAACGATACATATTGTCACGTGGTCGTGACGTCGAGGAAGGCAGCAGTCAGCACGTCGAGATGAAACTCTTTATTAGGCCGAACTTGTGGCCGAGAAACTGAAAGCTACAGCAATACACTGATAGCGGCGAACAGAGCGTCGACCGTCGATCAACTGACAAGCGGTCAAGCGCGTCGGCTTTTATACAGGCGCTATGGAACTTTCCAGCAATATCACTGGTGGCGGCGTTATCTCTCGACAGAGCTGGAACATTCTCGTGCGGCGCGCAATCTTAACAAAACGATCTACTAAAATCGTGAAGCTTCTCGAACACTGCTTCGCGGCCAGCGTCGAGCGTTGATAACCGTCCTTGCTGGTCAAACTCGAACACATCAAAATAAAAGAAGAAGCGGGCGTGGCAATATGCAACGCCAGGCAGAACGCTGCCTTTCATTCAAATTGAACAGCGGTAGTCTGACGTCACACGTGACGTTTCTGTTCAGGTCACATGACCCTGTGCTGTTGAGGTCCAAGTATACACTCTGCCGGTATGGAATGAAAGAAGAGCAAATTTTGAACGAGTTATGCTCACCTCCAGGGGCGTAGCCAAGGGGGGGGGGGGGGTTGGGGGGGTTTCAAACCCCCCCCCCCCGAAATTTTTCAGTTTTGCTTGCGTATATATGCACGCACACATACAAACGCACGCACGAACATACATAAAGTATGGTTGAACCCCCCCCCCCCCCCCCCCGAAAAAAATTTCTGGCTACGCCCCTGCTCACCTCCCAAGAGATACCGATGTTGGTTCCAATATGGTTTTGTAGAATAATCGGTGTAACTTAAAATATTCTCAGTCACTTGCCCGAACAATCCCCGCCAATATTTACTCATCCGCCACCCACCCTTATCACGTTTCCCACCGTCTCGATAAAAAGCCTCGCCTCTTTGTTCCAGTAGCAGAAAGTTGATGTCTTTTCCTTCTTTCTTCACGACGCGCTCTCCCACGCCATTTATTCGTTCAATGTAGAATAACGTCATTAATCACCCATATAGCTAACGTGGATGAAGCTCATTTCAAAAACGCCGCGGGTTCTTTTTTGAAGGCTTTATGCTAGACGGGAAAACCGCGCGGTGCGTTCCATCTTTCTGACAAAGATAACGCAGCAGCGCATATAGTTGGATTTCTGTTTTGTTACTGCATGCACGTAGTTGCACGAATCGAGGATGCTGCCAGCAAAAGTACGAGCCACCCGAGCGCGGCTGTGAAAGTTTCCGTTGTGCATCGTGTTACTCGACAACCTCACTTTGGACATTGCAATGGACGCACAATGTCCTTTGTCCGAGGGGTGCGTAAACGCAGAATTTTATTGCGGCCGTTTCTAGAACGCTGCATCGACATGGCGTCTTTCCGGTATTTTTCAGTGTCTGCCTCAGCAGGCGCACCGGCGACCGCCGAAGCGCGAGTATGGCATAAAATTTTCGCCAAATCTGTATTTTGCTCATTGCTTTAAGTCCTCCATCTTGCCAAGCCAGTGAGGTGCTCACCAGCTCTGCTTTGACCTGCAGCCTTACGCGGCTTAGTGAAAGCTGCACAAATTTTTTTTTCTTTGTATGTGTGCTTCTTGTCGACGCAATAGGAACCGAAGAGGTCGAATGCTTTTTCGTAATCTATGAATGCCATGTGAAGGCTCTTTTTTTGTGTGTGTGTGTCCGGCATATTCTCAAAGATTTGACTAATCGCATGAAAGTGATCCGCGGTAGAGTACCGTTTCCTGAAGCTAGCTTGCGCTCTAGGTTGATTAAAGTCAAGTGTGGCACTTATCCCATTCGAAGTTCTTGAGTATTTCCGCAATGCTGAAAGACGGCTGATCAGTCTGCATTTCAAGCCTTTCGCGTATGCTTTTTTTTTTTTTTTTGTAGTAATAAAATACTGGCGTTTTTCCTAGTAGAAGGTACGTTCGAATTTTTAAGGCATAATGTGTAGAGTGTCGCAAGCTTCTTAAATGTGAAATCTACTTCGTCTTTGATGAAATCGGTTGTTATGCTCCGGCCACTTTCCAGCGGGACATGCCTCGTAGGGCCTTTCCGACGTCATCGATTCTAAATGCATCAGCATTTCTATATGCCGACTCAACGAGACAACTGTGCGTCCGTCCATCACCGTGAGAAGACCGCCGCTGTAAAGAAATGAATGCATCAAACGAAATAAATTTTATTAAATGCTTGCGCATTTAATAAAACATGTGTTTCGTTAACGAAACGGTGGAGTGCGTGGCCGCACTAACACTTTTTCAAAAAACCACGCAGCGCTCTGACGGAACTTTATTGGCTCTTAGAACGTTACAGTTGACTCTGACAATATTGCAGACTGCGAGTAAATAATTGTTCACTCGCTAAACACTCAAATACTATGCGCCGCGTCATCAAGACAGCCGGCGAGCCATCCCTTGTACTGGAAAGAGAGCGTGCTCAAACTGTTTCCTGAAAACACTGTCAAAAGACAAGTGCCACGCTTAAAAGGGAAACGTTTCGGGTTGCCTGGCCGTGCGCATCCTTTTTTGTATAAAAAAAAGAAATGCAATGTGAGAAATGCTTGAAGGACACGTATCCGACATACAGTATCGATCACGCGGTGTATAGACAATACATAATTTAGACAAATGGAAATCATTACCCATCATTTCATAGTTCACTACAGAAGCGACGGCAAGAACATCATTAAAACAAAATAGACGCTAGTGCCTCGTCATCCCAGTTCGTCACTCAGCCGATGCTAAACTCGAGGGTGTTATGCTGCTGAACGCAGTGACCAATTACAGCATTTTCGGGTGGAAATGCAAAAGCAGTTGTATGAGGTAATACAAGCAGCGTTCTTATAACATTGCTAAGGCGAATTCCTCAGCTTACGTGGGCGGCGCTTAACTGATCGGTTCCAGACAGCTCACGTAGACCGTATCCGCTGCTGCGAAGACACCATTTCTTACAGGTATCTTTAAAATAGAGCGTGATGCTTGCGCTCAAGCTCATGCGGGAACATTCCCAGCTGCGTTTCCGTGCGATTGAGATATGAAAAGCCGGTCAACTTGTAGCTCTAGGTGCTCTTTAAAGAGCGTGGCGGTCGAACCTCCACTCACTGCCAGGCTCGTTGGTACGCCGTTTCGGCACTACGTCGACTACATGCCAGCCGAGACCTAATCAGATTCTAATAGTTTTTGAGCAATATTTGTTTGTCTAAGAAGATAAAATCACATAATGCGCATAAAATGTTTCATGACCGTTGTTTGCGCGCTGCAGAGAGTCTCAGGCATAATTAAGTGACGACCACGGAACCTGCTATGGGAAACTAGCTTTGATACGCGGTTTGCGCGTTTATATTGCTGCCATTGCAAAAATAAGATCTCACGGAAGTCGCGCCGCTTGGTACCAAAAACAACGTGCACTCTAAATAAGGGGGCGTATTTGAGGCATCTTCCTGTCGTCCTTTTTTTTTCCATTATCAACGGGCGCCTTTTCGGTCGCGGACGGCGTGCTGCCATAAGCGTGACATAGCACTTTTAAAAGGAAAGTAGCGTTCCCACAGTTCTCGAGAAAGGAAAGGCAAGCAAGCCAGATCACGACTTTTGTCGCGTGGCAGGAAGACTCCCCAAGTACACCCTTTTTCTTAGAGCGTACACTCTATGAAAAAGTCGAGTACTTGGGGAGTGCCACGTAACAATATTCGTCATCGGGCTTGCTCGCGAACGGCTGATAGCCGCACGCCGTTCGTGCCCGAAAAGCAGCACGCGCGATAGATGGCGGTTGTAGATGCGTGGCAGAAATGCTGCCCTAATACTCGATTTTTTTTAGAGCGTAGCTTTTCCGTCGTCACCATTTTGTGCCGTCATAGAAAAGTAGTGAATATTGCGCAATCGGCAGAGCGCACCTAAGCGAGCATTTGTTAGGCATCACTTGCGAAGTTCGTAGGGTGTGAGAACATGTAACAGGAAAACCCAAGGAGACACACGGCAGAGTGCTGGCTCACACGCTTCACGAAATTTGCAAAAGTATACCACCCGGAGCAGTAGTCGATGTTGCTTTTCACCTATCTTAGGTGTCCTAACTAAATGTGTGCCCTGCGTAGCGGCACGTACAGTCGTCCTAAGGTATGGAAATATCAGATGAAAACGACGGTGGTCGCCTAAATTTCGTTTGTTTGAACAAAAATGCAGAGCACACGATGAGAAGACGAATGTATTACAGTTGCGCTAAAGCTTTGTTTTTTCACATTACAGCAGTCAGACAAAGCTAGGCCTACCCGACTCTGATTGCGTATCTACAACAACAATTGTGAATGACTTATAACACTGGAAGATATTAGTTTTGCCGTGGTTTTAGACAAATATAGCTGCTCTTACGTTTAATTCACAAGCTGGTATGCGATACAGCTGCTTGATGCAACAATGCAGTCAATGTATCCATTATATACATGAAATATTACAGCCTAACTTAGATGACCATGAAAGTGTATATCGTGGCGTCGGCCTAAGTGCCACCGCCGCTGTTACCACCCGCTAGTTGAAAATAGGAACCAGCGGCAGTGATGCGTTCACACTGTGTGCTTTCACTCAAAGGGTCTCATGATGAGCAACGGTGATAACTATTGAAAAAGCGGCGGGCTGTTTTGAATGTATTCTCTCTGCTCCAGATGCGGAAATCACACTGCGACTCGAATATGCAGCCCTCGGCACCTTGCCACGTCAGCTAATGGCGCTGCTGCGTGTGACAAGCGCAGTTCTTCCATTTGGCGGCGGCATTCTGACAACGCTTTCAGTTATCGCTGTTACGGAATTCCAACGTCTTTCCACTTTTACGTTATATTGTGACAATCACGCAGATGCCCTAATCAATTATATAGTTACACTTCCGCGGTCGTGTTTGTACTATAGGACTCGAGTGAGACGTCAATAGGGTGTGAAATGGTTCTTCACTGCTTAAAAATATTGAGTGCAGGTGCGGTGCCATTTTCAAAAGACTACCATCAGCAGAAGAAAGCAACTCGAAATTCACACCTGTAGCAGAGCGTCTGCTCTCAGAACGATAGAAGCAGCTTGCGCCCTTTGGGAAGTTTTTCTGTACCACAGCAATAATCGTCGTCTCGTGACCGGAAAGAACGCAAAGAAAGCACGCGAGATCGACGACGATGAGCGTTGTGAAAGACGCCCCAGATACGCCACTTTTGTATTGCAGTGTGTTGTATAGAGCAAGCTATCCTTGGCGGATCCTCGCGTGTTAAAAAGAGCAACAAAAACCGTAATGTTTCTACAAGGATGCGAATTGGAACACGTCATATTTTCAGAATAGTGCTCGCGGCCGCTTTTTCTTTTTTCATGTTGTACCACGGAGGTGTTTCAAGCTCAAGAGATAATCCGACATTCGGAAAAAGCATTGCGCCCAAGTGTTCAAAAGTTGTAGTTTTGCGAGTTGGTGCGCGTTCATCTCGTAGTGTATTGAAGCGCGCACAGTCAACAAAAAAGGATGGCACACACCTTCACAAGCGCGTGTGTCTGTGTGTACCTTTCTTTCGTGCCGTTGTCGATTATATGCTCATTAGAAAATAAGTATTGGCAGCAAACACGTAGAATTGTCTACCAAAAGCGTGTTGTTGAAAAAAAATGTGGCTCATGATTCAATTATTTTCTATAGAAGTGAATAGGTTTCAGTAACTCCTCTTCGGAAAAGTCCCTTTTTTTCTTTTCACGTTACGGCCCAGCATCCGTTTTTCAGTCATTACCAAACAGCATCACTACGTTTACCACAACAGCCTCAATGCCTCAGCAAATGTACTCATACGTCACGGCGAACAGCGCAAGAAAGCGCGGACAAAAGAGGACACGAGCGCTGTCTTTCAAATGAATGTTTACTGGAAAGCACGTGATAACAAGTATGCATAATCTAAGGTACGATGACGAATTCAACAAAGACGCGTGAGTGGTGATCTTAGGTAAGGAAAATGAACTCCTCATCAGTGAGACGCAACGTCTGCGCATGCTTTTGTAATACGGAGGGCCTCGGTAATTTCAAGGGTACGCTGCTCTGAATGACTCATCATAATTGTTGAAGAGACAGGTGGACGACCACAGGAATGTCAGTGAAGAGATAATTGAGAGCAGGGGTTACCCTTAAGAGAGTTAAAATGTCCCAAATTGATACAACGGCCACTTCTTTGCCACAAGTTGGTCGGACATTTATTGCAATAAGTGAAGCTTGAGGTGTGTTTGTCGTAGCCTCGATCAACTCGTGCGTCTATATTCAATTCGTCATCGTTATTTAGAGTTTGTAACAGCTGGTGAGGTATGTTCATTTTCTTTCCAATAACCAATTGGTCGAAAGACGGCGATCGTGACGCTTGGTTTCCCCTTCCGTCCTTTCACGCTGTCAACCATGAATTTTATCCAACTCGCCCAATTTGCTATCCTTATTTACTATGGTAATTATAGTTATCTCAAAGGTAACTATTAATGTTTCAACAATTTGTAGTTATCTGCAAGCGCCAAAAATCTCCTTATTAATGCCGCATGATAAGCACTCTCAGGTCAGCACAAGCTAGCCTGTCATGTGGACCTTGTTTTTTTTTTCTCGCGGCCTCGGAAAAATGCAGTTGCAGCCCAGCTGAACGTAGCGCATTGGCTAACAACGTCACTCTCTTAGAGCAAAACGCACATAGTAGTGTGTTTCGCGGCAGCGTTCAATTCAATAATACAACGTGAATTTGATTTTCCTTGAGGCCCCTACCGAAGTGGATTATGCCTTATTGCGATCTTACTTTAAGAAAAACTTGGACGATTTTTGTCGGCGATATTTGGGAAGCACTGCTTGGTTTAATAAAACCCGTGCAAGTTATGGCCTTTGTGAGCGCAAAAATTACGCAGGCTTTTTTTCTGCTACGCATAACGACATTAAATAAGTTTACATACGGTACTACCACAGGAAGCACTAAATAATTGTGCAGCAATGACAATGTCTTATTGCACCAAGCCCAATAGGGCCTATTGTTTGCGAAGTAGGTACACATGGCTGTAACTGACCCCTCGCAGCGCTACAAGCATCGGAAGTAACAGCTTGCGTGCTACTCCTCCATATTATGTTCGTTGAAACATTGAAAACATTTTCTCTGTGAAGAACAGATGGGCTCGGCAAAATGCGGTCAGCACACGGTGTTCATAATGATGGACTGCATGGCGTCGTCGAAGCAACCTTCACGGTTCACGTGACGCGATCGGCCTCGGAGCGCACACGGTTGGAGACCATCTTCCAGACCACAAAGTAGCCAGCCTGGGCCAGCAAGGTGACCAGGTACTTGTC
Source organism: Rhipicephalus sanguineus (assembly GCF_013339695.2). Lineage (NCBI taxonomy): Eukaryota > Metazoa > Arthropoda > Arachnida > Ixodida > Ixodidae > Rhipicephalus > Rhipicephalus sanguineus. The sequence goes on from NC_051179.1 coordinate 9,838,532, forward strand.
GCTATGCAGGAACCGAACGCACGTCACAGGAGACGAGCTGACCTTCTGCTCCGTGAACCCCGCCTGCGAGCAAGTGCCGTTGTGACAATATTCAGGGGCCTGCAAAGGATAGCGTTTTATCCGCACACTGGCGGGGAAAATAAACAGATTTCGCAGCCCTGATGCAATCATTGCGGTAAGCAGTTCCGATGCCATGTTCGGACTGCGTTCGAAATGTCGAATAATAATTGTTGGGGTTTTACGTCCCAAAACCACGATATGATTGTGAGAGACGCCGCAGTGGAGGAGCTCCCGAAATTTTGACTACCTGGGGTTCTTTAACGTGCACCTAAATATAAGGCGGTAGGAACGTCTAATAAACCTCCTTCCTTTCTTGTTGCTGTTACAAAGGCTCTTGTAATCATTTGCGATGATGATATATTGTGGTTAGTCGCGCAAGGACAAGTGATGGCCAAGGAGCACCACGACATGAAATGGTTTGAATTCAGTGGTAGTGTACGGTGGCTGTAAAGGGCCTTAAGAACCTGCGCACTAAATGTGCGTAGAATACATATACTAGATAAAACAATGGGAGTGACGGGAAATTTATGCAATGGATTAAAAATCTGTGTCATGCATGAAATCTCTTTAATTCACAAAATCTCCGGCCCTTGCTCACAAAGGCTCTTCTGAGGCAGCAGTGCCTAGTAGTCCTTCACCCTTTTAGTAAAGACACGGTGACACGGTACATTATTAAGAAAACGTCGCGGAAAAAAAGAAACGAAAAAAGCTTGTGTGCGAAAACGAAAAGCGTGGTGTGTAGCCACGTGAGTGTATATATCTGTTCTGTGCTTTTGAATGAAATTTCACTTGTGAGTCGGAGCTTGTGTTCGTGTAGCAAAAGACTTTTCGTTTTTTCTCTGTCGCGCCGTTTTTTAATAATGAATCCGTACCAACTCGGCCAACCGTCCATCCCCCTTAAAGACATGGTACTTTCGCAGCAGCATTCTCCTGCAGAGAATGTGCTACGAATCTTATGGGCAGATTATTTACAGTGACGTCGTCTAAAAAGGAAAAAAAACTGATTTCTTATCAAACGAACCAATACCTATAAGGACAATGCGGGGTGAATGTGGATATGCTCCCGATAGGCTTTTAAAAAGTTTTCTTTCTTTCAGGCTCAACCCATCGACGCTGAAGTAGTATGTCAAGCACAGTCAGCGCTTCCCCGCACCTACTAAAGGTCAGAGTTTCTTCACCAGTCAATAAATAATTATGGTTACCATAGGTGTGTCCTATTCTCAGTCTAGAGAACACGACGTCACTCCGTCTTGATTTCATGGTGGGTGGCCAGTTACCTAAACGAAACGTGACTTAGTAGTGTGAAGTTTGTTGTTTCTTTGGACATACCACAACGCCTCCAGTAGCTTCGGAGTGTGTTACGAAGATGGGGTTTCATGTACACTAGAGGGACAGCTATTATGGAGTCTACAGCTTTTGTACTGACGGATGTCGTAAGCTGGTCAGCCAGCACATTCCCTTCTATTTCACGGTGCCCCGGCACCCAGCACACCACTACATGCTGCTCGGACGCATAAATGACACACAAGTGAGAATACAGCGACACAATTATGAGACTTTTGTGAATTCCAGAACTTTTTAAAGCCTTAACAACGAATAAAAATCTGTGTATGTAACTGTTTTCGATATTTCTGATTTCTTGATGCGTTTAGCGGCTGATAAAGTCGCTTGAATCTCGGCTCTAAATATTCTTGTCTGAGGTTGCAGCATGCTGGCATCTGAAAAGGATGGGCAGCGTAGAGTACGCCGGAATGAGACTTCGACGAAGCGGTACTAATTCATACCGAATTCATATATATATATATACATATATATATATATATATATATATATATATTATATATATATATATATATATATATATATATATATATATATATATATATATATATATGTATATATATATATATATATATATATATATATATATATATATATATATATATATATATATATATATATATATAGAGAGAGAGAGAGAGAGAGAGAGAGAGAGAGAGAGAGAGAGCGCTATGTATGCTTATTACGCAAACATCTTTGCCAATGCGGTTCAGGGAAATTTCCATCCACCGGTTTGTAGTAGAAGGCAATCGTCCGGATTCTGGACGACAGTATTTCCCATTCATTGTGAGGATGAGCGGCGCGAAGAAGTGTGGAAAGGGAGCCCTGAGGAAGCAGGACAGTGAAGAACACGAGCTCTTGCGTTCGTCATTCTCTCGCTTCTTTAGTTCTCCCTTACCCGTATTTCCGCATCTCATTGCTTCCCGCTGCTCGTCTTCCCCATGAGCGTAAACCAACTCGCCCACATCGCCATTCTTCGTCAGTATTCCCCGTCCTACGTATTTATACTTTGTGGGATACCGTTAACTTGAATAGTTAACAGCACTGTGTTTCAACTTGGCTTTGTTTTAACAGCGGAGTTGTTCTACAGCTGGGCCTGACGACAGACGAGTCTCCGGCTCCCAGATACACCCGTAGGTGACGTAACTGCCTCAGTCACCCCTGTTTTTCGCCTCGCGGCGCACTGTAGCAGGGCCGGGTGCGGCCACACATCCCGTCCTTTGCTGTGCACCTTTACTCTGAAATTAGCGTAATCACGGACACCCACACAAAATAAAAAAAAAACATCACAGAAGATCACACGGGAAGCACAGGAGAACCGCAGCTCCGCTGCTTCTGCGGATTTCACAATGGATTGTACTGGGATAAGTATTTTTATTCTTCTGGAGGGCTTCCGTTTTGAAGTACTCCTAATCACATTTGACACTGTTATTTGACACTTTTCTTCAAGTACTTTAAGCGTGATCAAACGTTTTGGTGATTATTAAGAGAACCAAATATGACCCCTAAAAATTACGCGGCATCGCTAAAGTGTCAGCCGAGGCTTTGTGCACGTAGTGCAATATCACGATGGAAATGGTGGGTGCCGGAGCGTGCACCCACAATTTCAACCAGGCTCGTGTGACTGTGTGCGCACGCGAGCGAGTGAGCAACCGTGCGTGTGAGCAGACGCTTGTTTTCATTACCTTCGTGTCGGTGCATGGAAACCTGAATATTCTCAGGAAGCCCGCGCGGTCGCCAGCCGCAACGACAGCCTTGTTGTGGGAACGATGACACGTCAGGTTCACGACATCCGTCAAGTGTTCGTTGTCCCAAATTCCTGTCAAAATGACAAAAAAAGACAATTTTGAACACAAATCCTTCCACGGCACCTACAGTCCCAAGCGATAATGAAAATACCATGTGATCAGAATACATTCGCCCCGACTCTCTCTCTCTTTCTGTGCATGCGTGCTGTGTGTGTTACACGCACACATAAAATGGAGAACCATCCTACTCTCCATTTTTATTTTTTCTCCTTCGGTTCTTAGAGGCATCACGTAACAACCGCACTCTCACGACTCACTATCTCTTATAATAGCCCAGCCTTAATACAAGGTCGACAAAAGAAGGGGGCGCTTTAAGGGCTCGTTGTTCTTTGCTAGATACAATATGAATTGGAACTAACAGACAGGAAAGCCAAGGAAAGTATAGGGGTAGTTCTTTGTAGTAATTATGATGTAAATGTGAAGAAAGTGAAGTGGACGAAAAGATGACTTGCCGCAGGCAGGGACCGCACCTGCGACCTTCGAATAACGCGTCCGATGCTCTGCCCCTGAGCTACGGCGGCGGTGGGCACTCCTACGTTTAGTGCACATATATACACCATAAAGTGGGCGGGAGGATGACCGCCGCCGTAGCTCAGTGGTAGAGCATCGGACGCGTTATTCGAAGGTCGCAGGTGCGGTCCCTGCCTGCGGCAAGTCATCTTTTCGTCCACTTCACTTTCTTCACATTTACATCATAATTACTACAAAGAACTACCCCTATACTTTCCTTGGCTTTCCTGTCTGTTAGTTCCAATTCATATTGTATCTAGCAAAGAACAACGAGCCCTTAAAACGCCCCCTTTCGTTTTTCATAGCGAGGGCCGCGTTCTGGCAGACTGGGTGCCTTATGTAGTATGCGAGGTATTAATGGTCAGCTGCCAGCTAGTAAAAAGATCACGTGCTTCGTGACGCCAGCAGGCAGAAAAAGTGTTCCACACCCGCCGTCATGGCTACTATAGCGGCGCTAACACTTCTACGGTTAACGTACATATATACCCTGTAAAGGCGTTTATTGACGGCACTAGGCGACGGTGCACAACGGCGACAGTCAAGACGGGGCGCGGACTCTCAGCACGAGGGGCGTGCTCTCAAAGAAGAGCCGAAGAGGACGACCGACTAGAAGGCGCTCGAGAGGACGACCCATTACAGAGATCGAATGCTTCGCTACAACCCCATAATGTGGACGGGAGGATGACCGCCGCCGTAGCTCAGTGGCAGAGCATCGGACGCGTTATTCGAAGGTCGCAGGTTCGGCGGCAAGTCATCTTTTCGTCCATTTTACTTTTTTCACATTTACATCATAATTACTACAAAGAACTTCCGCCATACTTTCCTTGGTTTTCCTGTCTGTTAATACAAGGAATTATTTGATAATGCTGTAACCTAAATACTAACACATTTTCAGAGAGGAATGTTTTTAGGGATGTTCTAACTTAATTGTCAACAGCCCAGACACGGCTGATTATGTATATCTTAATTGGCAAACACGGAATATGTCAAGCGTCACTTACCAACGATGTCTGGATTTAGAGTGCAGGTGAGCTGGTACCAATCGACCTTTGTAACGGTGGGTGATTTCGCCTTCAGGCTATTTACATCCCCTAAAACAATAAAACAAAGTGCATTCTTTTACAAGTCACACAAAACGCGCATGCCAGTCGTAAGCGCACATGTTCTGACCTCGACAGGAGCATGTAATAAAAACTGGATTTTCATCAGACCCCTTGCGCCCGCCCGTTGAGGACGATCACTTCGTTTGCAAAGTTAAACAGGAACGATAAAGAGAAGTAATTAGCCGTAGCATAACAACAGATGCTGCAGGGAGCATCGCACGTCTTGAAGCGTGCTTGTGAATTTTTTGCATTGTTTCTTAGAAAATCTATCTGATACGAGACAGACGTACTAGTTCATTGTCACCGACGATCAACGTGTTGTACATTCCAAATGCCACGAGATGACGCTCAAATCCAGGAATGAAATGTGAAGGTGAGGAACCGACGTGAGAGGTTAATTCCTGTATACAGGCTGTTTTTTAGGGGCGAAGCACCTTAGTGTCTCGGCGTGTCGGCGGGCATCGTCGTCTTCTGTCGCGGCCTGCATCCTCGTGTCCTGTCCATTTGCCCGAGCGCAAGAGAGGGCGCCACCGCCTCAGCGCTCGGTGGGTGGCGAGAGAGAGCGAACAGCGCGCGTTGACTATGGAAACGCTCTTTCTGCGATGAACGCTGAAGTACCAGTTCGCAAGGAACGAGAACGCGCCCTCGCCAGCGAGAGACAACGCCGACGCAGGCAGCGTCTGCTAGCGAGTTTCTTGATTGAAAAAAAAAGCCCCCACCTCCCCGAAGGGAATCGTGAGGAAATGCGAATGCATTTCTTGCGCCGAGAGTACACGGCGTAGTAATTTTAATGGCGTAAATTAATGACGCCGTCAGACATTCGCCTACACCGACTTCTGCCACCGACTTCTACATCGACTTCTGCGCCCAGCCAGCGAACGGTCGAGAGTGAGGCGCGCGCTTCACTCCAGCGGACGGGAGAGTGGGGCGCAGGGAGGAGAGAGAGCGAACGGCGAGAGAAGGAGCGGCGAAGCACTGCACCTACCCTCTCCTACAATCTCTCCACACACGCGGGAGCTCCGCCCAGCTCCCGCGATGCGAGCGCCCTCATACGCCAGTGCGCGCTCCTCCTCTCCACTCATTCTCCGCTACTCCGCCCGCACCACCTGCTCTGGTTGCTAGAGGCGAGGATAAGCGCGCGCGCCCGCAGGTGTTGCTATGGGAGAGGGAGTGAGAGCGGAGAGATAACACCTGCCGGCGCGCGGACACCGACGCCTGACATAGCCCAACCACGGCCGCTAAATAAAAAAGTAGCGGCCATGGCCCGACTAAGAAATGCGTTCGCATTTAAAACCAACTGCTCGCGCTGCACAACCGTTCACCGACCACCGCGTATCTATAGAGAGACACTGGATCTTGACCTGCTATGTAGTTCCGGTGGGAAATTTCTCTTGTGCGTAGTTGAACAATAAAGATTCGCAGTGTGCACGTTAACTAAAAGCGGACTGCGGCACACTGTGTCTAATATTTCTTCTGTCTCTCATTGCCCATTAGCAGTCATCTTGCTGTGGGAAACACCGGCGCACACTGCATGCTTCGCCCTTCCACAGGTTTCACGTTAGTGGATCTGAAACACCTTTCCCTACATGCTCCGCCCCTCCACAATTTTTTAGACAGTACGTATTTTTTATATAAATTATATTACAGTCAAGCTCTTGTCGTTTTCGCACATGAGCTCTATGTCGAGGCGGAAATACTGTCCCGCAGCTAAAGTTACTTTGACGCGACTAATTAACAAAAACTCGTTCATTAACTTTTTAATTATTGACTTGAGGGCAGGTGTTTATATTACAAAGTTGTAGTGCATGCCAATTTATGGCATACCTATTTTTTACAAATCACAAAAGTTACACGTAGTTCAAGGTATTGATAAGCTAAATTCAAGGGCGAAATCGAAACTGATCACGCCTGGCACGCACCAAAGAGTTTCCTACAATACTTACTAGAGGGAACTCTGGCGCTAGTGTCTATGGGAGTTGCAACGCATGGCGCTTCAGACATAGAGTTTCTACAATACTTACTAGATGGAACTCTGGCGCTAGTGTCTATGGGAGCTGCAGCGCGTGACGCTTCAGCCAGCATGGGAATGATGGGTAGTACACAAATTTGTCTAAACTTCATTCTTTCGGCTCCGTTTGGCTCCGCGTCGGCTGCATCCGCTTTGTCACAAAACAAAGTTCAGCAAAAGTCAGCAGTTCCACTTCACCACTTTAACTTTTTTAGGCTCACCAAATCAAACCTGGTCACGAAGTTCACAACGGTCTATTCTTTTATCCGAAACGGATGCCAAAACACAGCAATAAACAAAGCCACAAGTACGTTTGCAGCCGCAGGCACGAAGACTAGGCAAATTTGTGTACTACCCATCATTCGAACCCATGGTAGCTGAACGATCGCGGCGCCGGAGTCCCCTCTAGTTAATTTTACGAAACTCTATGGATTCAGACACATGGGAATGATGGGTAGTAGGATCTGTTTAAACTTCGTTCTTTCGGCTCCGTTTGGCTCCGCGTCACCTGCATCCGCTTTGTCGCAAGACGAAGTTCAGCAAAAGTCAGCAGTTCCACTTCACCACTTAGCCTTTTAGGCTCACCAATTCAAATCTGGTCACGAAGTTCACAACGATCCATTCTTTTATCCGACAGAAAACCAAAACACAACAACAAACAAAGCCACAAGTGCGTTTGAGGCCCGCAAGCACGAAGACTAGGCAAATACGTGTACTCAGGCAGCAGCGGAGACGGCGAAAGGACGCACGCTAACCTACTGTCTGCACTCTTTGCAGGTTGGTCAACTTTCATATTGAACATTATATGCACCATTAGTTTCGTCGCTGCTGCTGCTGCTGCTGCTTGCTGCTGCTGAAGTTTTATTGGGCATTGTAGTCACAACAGTGTTTTCTTTCTAATTTCGAACTGTGTCTCTTGCTTTGTGTGCACAAGAGTATTTTCGTGCAATTTTTACTTGAAGTGCTTGAAACCATGGGGGATACAAATTCGGGCGACATGGGCAATATTGCCGCGACCCTTGCTGAGAGGCAGCCTAATATCATTAAAGAGGTCGTGAAATTTCTAGGTGATCTAGTGGGAAGACTTGACGTGTTCTCGACTGAGGTTAAACGGGAAATTGCTAAGGTCGCTTCCTCAAACACTGAAATAGTCACTGAACTTGGAAGTGTTCGAGATGCTATTGGCTTCATGAATGAGAGCTTTGAGCTCTTTAGGACTGACGTGGAGGCTTTTCGCAAGGAGACTGACGTGTTAAAGGCTGAGAGTGCGCAGTGTCGTAAGGAAAACGAAGAACTGCGGAGGGACCTGAAAGAAGCTAGACGGGAAATTGTCGAGCTGAAGCAATACAGCCGAAATATCGAAATCCAAGGTCTTCCGCAAATCGAAAAAGAAAGCTTGGAGCAAACTGTCGCAAACATCGCCAAGTGCTTAGGAATTGATGTCACAGATAACGACATTGACGTCGCGCACCGTGTACTGTCGAAAGATAAAAAGAAATCAAATGTGGTCGTCAGATTCCTCACCAGAACGGTGCGAGACAAGATGTTGTCCGCAGCAAAAAAGATTAAACTAGACAGCTCTCGTCTTGGTTTTGGCAACAGTAACCCTGTATATATAAATGAACACCTGTACATAGAAATGAAGGTTCTGCTCAGTAAGGCGCGGTAAGCAAGGCGTGAAAGAGAATGGAAATATGTATGGGTATCACAAGGCAGGATCTTCATGCGGAAAGCAGACAGGACATCTGTTTTAAATGTAATTTCTGAAGCGGATCTGGCTAAAGTAGTCTAGCTTAATAGTAGACATATTTCTGCCGTGAGCAATGGCGATGTATTCCAGCGTTACTGTGTTTCTGAATTGAACTCGTATGTAAGCGGCCGTCATAGGCAGCCCCTGACATTCCTTCACATTAACATGCAGTCAGCTCGTTCAAAAGAAGAAAACCTTCTCTTGTTTCTTGATTAGTTCAATTGCTTATTTTCCGTTATTATGATGACTGAAACTTCGTACCGTAGTGAAACAGACGGGTTTCGTAGTTGTGTACCAAAATAGAAAATCGAGAATTGGTGGTGGCGTATGCTTGCATGTCAAAGCTGGAATAACGTATGAGTATCGTGAAGATCTGTCTCTGTGCACCGATGACCTTGAGGCATTAACATCACAGTGTCAGAACTACATTTTTGTTGTAATGTACAGGCCATCAAGTGGCAATTTTGATTCAATTATTCACTATTTAGAAAACCTACTTTCCGTTGTAAACCAATATAATTACACATTAGTGCTGGGAGTTGATCTTAACATAGATATGTTGAGCACCGCCAGTGCTGGGCAGTATCGAAGATACATGTATCTTCGATGCTATCTTAGATACTCTTTGGGTATCTTGTATCTGTATCGCGATACGTCTCGCAAGACTTGTATCAGTATCTGTATTTCCGGTACATTGAAGAATGTATCGTGTATCTTAAGATACAAGATACTGCGATCGCAACACCGCGGTGCGAAACAATAAACGTTGGTTGAACTCCGCTTCTGAAGCTGATACTGCTCCCACTAAGCCACCAGATTAAAACTAAAGACAATGACATTATTTTATCTTTCCGTCAGAGTTTTCCGGCAAGGGCAGGTGATGAGCTCTGAGCGTCTCTATTGAAGGACAGAGTCACGTGGTGGCGCTCGCGTCGTCCTGACAAACGCGCGAACATATACGCCCAGACGACATTTTGTTTTCACGGTTTCCTTTTTTTTTTTAGTTGTGTCAGTGCTATGACGCTTGGCTCTTAGCTACTATCCTGTGCCGCGTACGCCAATGCGTGCGGTGTCTTTTGCACAAATTGTGATGCCGCTGTAGTGTCGTAATCGAAGTTTATCTTGCGTTGTGCGTCGTTACGAAGTCTGAAGAATGCAAGAAAAGGGGTTGCTTTGCGTCTCGTGGCTTTCACACATCGGCGATTTGAACGACTTCGTCGATGCAGGTTTGACTTAGATGCAATGAGACTGACTTATATGCAAATAAGACTCTAACAGCTATAGCACCACCGGTACCGATGCTGGATTTAACAGAATAAGTATTCACTTAACAGAAGCTATCTTGGCGTACGTCTCCTTGTCTTTTATTCAATGCGTTTTCAAAATCATAGTTGGATTGTTAGCACAAGTCCTTTCTAAGCTGTGCTTTTTCATCCCATGCGTCCCCTATCTCTTTGTATTGCTTTTTTCCGGTCTGCTTACGGCAATATGTCTTTAATGTGCTGGCAACGTAAGCTCTCTTCATTATTCTTACTTTTAGCTGTCTGCATTATTTCTGCTGCTGTTTACAGACCTATATTCTACTCAAGTTTACTGTTATGTCAAGGCGACGAGAACATATGTATAATAATCTGCGCGTGCTTGGAGCATACAGTAACAAAAGTTCTGCTTACTGCTTAGTAAAATAGCGAAATTTTTTCACGATAACGTAAGTTATTAGGAGCCATCTGAAAGATGTTAGCAAAGGAATTGGAGAAACATTGTTGTACAAAATGCTCCGTTTTTTCTAATGAGCGTCTCAACGAGTCGGTTTACGCTATTTTACATAGGCAGTGAATTTTCTGTGGTCTTGCCCTAAATGCCTAATTGTCATGGCTATTAGAGATTAGCCGCCGCGGTGGAATAATGGTTGTGGTGCTTGACTGCTAACCCGTAGGTCGCGGCGGCTGCAATTCGATGCCCGTGTGCTTATATTTAAGTTTTATAGCACCACGCGGTCAAAATTTCCGGAGCCCTCCACTATGGCGCCTGTCATTATATGGTGGTTCTGTGGGACGTTAAATTCAACAATTATGATGAGCTCTTAGGAGTGCCGCCTGTATCGTGTTCCGATACTTATTCTCTTGTTTGACACAGAACCGCGTTTCTATTTTACTTAGGTATATTTGTTTTTCTTTCTTAGTCTTCTCTGAATATTTTTACTGTTACTAATCACCAGGTAATCAGAGCATAAGTGGCAATAAAGTGTGAATAGCGGCGGTGTCCTCCGGCACTTCATGCGACTATAGAACACGTCTGACATGTTTTCTGGGCTGCAGATGTGCTCTCATAAATGAAAAATTGTTCGAAGATCTCGCATTACTGAGTACGTCGCTAACGAACGCTTTACGGCAGCAGATAAGTAGAATATAAAAGTAATTGCAGTTTTATGTCATCTACGTAAACAAGATGCGTCGCAAAGAATGTCGCTACCCGCGTTCTCACTGACGTACATCTGTCCGGTGATCGGGTATTGCGAAAACCGTCATACATTTACGGGCAAGGTAGAACTTAACTGTATTTGCACCATTGTGCCGAGGCATCTTATTGAAGATGGCAACCCGCTAGCTGGTCAGCAAGCAGAGCATCGACTCCACCCAATTACAAAAGCGTCAAGCAAAAACCGTTTTTAGCGAAGTGTACAAAGAGCTGTCACGGTAAGCAGCTAAATCAACCCCAATAAGTTGTTTCGGAACAAAAGTAATATACCTTCAGCAAGAAATACGAATTGGAGATACTAACAGACATTTAATTCAAATGAAACAAAATTGGTCGCAGTTATTAAACTTTCAAGCGAACATTTTCTGCATCGGCGTTTAGTGCTACATTACCGTATATACAGATATATATATATACATATATACATATATATATATATATATATATATATATATATATATATATATATATATATATATATATATATATATACATACATATATACATATGTATGTATGTATATATATATATATATATATATATATATATATATATATATATATATATATATATATATATATATATATATATATATATATATATAATAACAAATTTCCGAACGTATCGACGTATCTTAAGATACAATTAGAATGTATCGTATCGGATACAATCGGCGTTGTGGTATCTTGTATCTGTATCTCAAATACTTCTTGCCTGAGTATCTTGTATCATATCGCGATACAATTTGAAAGTATCTTTGCCCAGCCCTGCTGCTGCACCGCGCATTAACAGATGATATTTTCAGACCTTCTTGCTTCCTTTTTCTTAACGAACGTAATTACCATTCCAACACGTATTACTGATACCACTTCTACTCTATTAGATTTGTTTATCACAAGTAGTACAAGCAGTGCGTTACAGGCAGGCGTCCTGCGTGCCCCAATAAGTGATCATTTGCCCATATATCTAGTCATAGAAAACATAACCAGTGGAAGGAGTCAAATCCTTCCTGCCGTTCACTTTCAACAAATTAATCCACGAACGCTATCTTCTTTTAGAGAGGAAATTAGCACTCTAAATTGGAACAACGTTCTATCTAGTTCTTCGGCTGATCTTGCTTATGATTTTTTTATTGATACTCTATGTTCTGTGTATAAAAAACATTTTACTTATACAGCTTTAAAGAGACCAAAACGAGCGCATAAACCTTGGATTTCTTCCGCAATACTCAATATGATAAAAGAAAAGAATAGGTTGTATCAAGAGTTTCTGACACAGCGAGACCCGGATAAATTTGAAGCTTTTAAGGTATACAGAAATAAACTCACTAAACTACAAAAACAAGCTAAACGCGATTATCATTTCAAGATGTTTGACGGTGTCACTGATTCTAAGTAATTATGGAACAAACTTAATGCTATTATATCTACAAAACAAGTGACTAATGATATTAGTGAGCTGGTGATCAAAAACAAAATATACAAGGGTGCAGTACTAGCAAACAAATTTAATGAGTACTTTACCTTACTAGTTGGCAGTAGTTATAATTGTGATTATCAGGTTATTTGCCTCCTGCTTTAAGTCATTCTGTTTGCTAATCCTACAGACGTGCAAGGGGTCATCAGCGTTTTTCAACATTTCAAAATGAGTAAAAGCGAGGACATAGATGGCTTAAAGTTAGAACCTATAATATATATTTTAGATGTCATATGCGCCTGCTTAGTACATATTTATAATCTCGTGTTCACCACTGGGCTGTCTCCCCAGAGTATGAAAAACGCTAAAGTAACGGTTGTATATAAGGGTGGTGACAAAAGCAATTTAGGAAACTACAGACCAATTTCGATTTTGCCAGTTTTCTCTAAGGGGTGTGAAAAACTTATTTTCATTTGGTTGTCCAATTTCTTTAATAAACACAACATTATTACGCCGTCACAGTTCGGTTTTCAGTCAGGCCTCTCAACCGAAAGTGCCTTACTATATACCAAAAGGAACTGATTCTAAGAAATATAGAAGCAAAAAAACTTACCTTAGGAATATTTCTAGATTTCTCCAAAGCATTCGATAGAATAAACCATGATATTATGCTAGAAAACTTCACTGTTATGGCGTCCGCGGTACCGTTTTAGCTTTAGTAAGAAGCTACTTATCTAATAGGAAACAATGCGTATCAATCAATCGAGAGCTATCATCAGCCATGAACGTTAAGAATGGTGTACCTCAAGGTAGCATTTTGGGACCCCTATTATTTAATATTTTTATCAGCGATATTGTACATATTGACAGCTCTGTAGAATATGTAATCTATGCGGACGATACCAGTATATTTTTTTCTGGGACAACGGCTGATGACCTCATTGTTTCTGCAAATGAAATAATAAATAAAATATATGCCTGGACTCTGGCAAATTCTCTACACATTAATTGCTCTAAAAGCAAGGCTGTACTGTTCCGTGCTAAATCGAAATCAGTTGAAACTTCTCACAAACTAAGACTTACTAACGTCGAAATTAAACTTTCTCAAACAGTTAAAACTCTCGGTGTCCATTTTCACGAACACATGGCATGGAATTACCGTGCCGGACACATTAGTCGCAAACTTTGTAAAGTTTTAGGTGTGTTGCGTTGATGCCAGAACATACTACCTGTGAAACAAAAAATATTAGTATACAATGCTCTTTTTTCCTCACATTTACATTATTGTCATCTGGCCTGGTCTAAGGATCTAAAGCATCTTTAAAGAACCTGGTTGTGTTACAAAAAAGGCCTTGGGATGCATTGAAGGTGTATCCTATAACGCACACACTGCTTCAATATTTGCAAAATATAGAATTTTAAGAATTACCAGTTATTACAAATACCAGCTTCTGTCAACCTTTAAATCAGAAATACGCAGAGGAAATACCCTCTTACGCACTTTGCCCACCTTGCAACCAAATCCTGCCATTCGCGTTACTCGGTATACGGAGACTTGGCATGTATCATGTCCTCGCACTAACTATGGATTCGAAACACTACGTTGCCGTCTTCCAGGTGTGATGAACAAATGGGAGCTAACAATTGATAATCTGCGTATACTGTCTAAAACTGAAATGTTAAATTGGATGTGCTGATTGTGTTCATGCTTGTTGGGTGATTTCTGTAATAATTATTTAGTTTCGTTCTTTCATGCATTGCTTTGTTATGAATATTTGTGCATGTATTTCAGAGTTGTCATTCCATTATTTGCTGTCATGGGCCACATGCGTGTTCATTTTGTCTTGTCGCTTTCCGCTGCCTGTAATTTTTTTGTAATTTTTGTAACTTTGTAATTTAGATTTTTTTCTGGGTGAAGGGGCCAGTCAAGCTGTGAAATGCAGCTTTTTTGCTTCGCACCAAACCATGTATACAGTGTATTTTCATGTACTTGTCACGTGGTTGAATAAACTCAAACTCCAACCCTTCATTCCCATGGTGGCTGAACGATCGCAGCGCCAGAGTCCCCTCTAGTTAATTTTAGGAAACTCTATGGCGCGCACAAAGCGCAGCGGAGCACCGGAATGACACGTGACAGGGAAGTGATGAAATTTTAATGAAGGCGCGCCAAAGCAGAATCTGGTCACAAAAATCGGCAAGAATTCTGAAATGCATTAGTAGACAGCTTAATGTTTGCGTGCGATGGGTGGGGCCTATCTGTTTCTTTCTTAAAATGGAGAGAGGCGCGAGAAACCATTCTAGCCCGTCTGTAAGAAGCGCCGCATTGGCCGCCCCTGAGTTTTATGCTTCCCAGACACAGGAAAGATCGATATTGCGGTTTTCTTGTGCGCAATTCGAAAGAAACAGATAAGCACCAAACACTACGCGCAAAAGTAAGGCGATGCGCGGGCACAAGTGAGATGACTTGCAGCTTTTCACGTAAACATATGGCCGCGGCTCGCCGTCATTCAAATTTCGTCACTCGCATGTGACGGGTAGTTTCAGTCTGAAGTAGCAGAACTGTCGCACTTCGTGCGCGCCGGGCGCGATCAGTTTCGATTTCGCCCATGAAATTCGATGACGAATATCTCGAACGTGCGACGTTTGTGATTTCTGAAAAATAGATATGCCATAAATTGGCACGCGCTACAACTTCGTAAGATAAACGCCCACTCTCAAATTAATTATTAAAGAGTAAATTAACGAGTTCTTGTTAATTGTCGCAACAAGGTGATTTTAACAGCGGCAAAGTATTTCCGCCTCGACGTGGAGTTCGTGTGCGAAAACGACAGGAGCCTTACTGTCATGGGATTTTATAAAAAACCTGTGTTCTCTAAAAAAAGAACACCCTGTATATGGGTTGAGGACAACAAAACAAGCTTTTATCTGAACCATCTAGAGACTGTCTGTCCGCTCCACATGATACGGAGATGCTGATGCCAACGTATGTGTATGGATTGTTGTCAAATAGGTACTTTTTAACAGAATTGTGACAGACCGGCTCACAATAAGAACGAATTTCAACAGTGTTGTGTCTCTATAGGATTCTGTCGTGTCTGTGGAGGTTGAGGTTAATGCACTCGAAAATTTGAGAAACAGGTTTAAATAATGCCATTTTCTTTTTGGTCATACACAAATCTGCTGTGACTATTCAATAAGCTATTATATTCCTGGAGATGAACCAACGAGATGCTGCTATCTTCAAGCACTTTGTAGACTATGATACCTTATGATGAATAACACATGAAAAGTGCATCTCTGCTGAAAATCTTACGGACACTGACGATTATAGTCAGAGCAATAAAAACAATCATTTACAGTGTCCGTAACGTACATATGCACAGACGCAGTCCGCTTTGCAGAGCTTCTCTCTGTCTTCGAGTGCTTGCCTGCGAAAGCAGCTTTCAGGATAAGTTATTTTTGCAAAACCATACCGCAGCATGACTGGCGCCATGTTTCTCGAGCTGTTTGTGACAAAGACAAGCACGCGAGCGGCACACGCGCGTGTGCTCGCCGCGGTACACTGCGGCCGGTCGTGTGCGCGAGTGGCTGAGTTATGTCGCGATTCCCCCCCAGGCGCCCTTTTTCGGGGCGCCACTCATCCAGCGCTGGTTTCACATAACTGCAGCAACAAGCGTGCAAATTTCATGATACCTCAAGGTATCATGGCTTGCGCAAGAAGCAGTGGCTGCACAACACGGGCCGAAAAGCTTTGTTCCGACAAGGAACAGTGTTATTTGAAAGGTAACTAAAGTGGTTGTTTGGGCGAGTTGGTACGACATACTTCACATAAAAAACAGCGCTAAAAAACGGCGGCCAAGAGAAAGAAGGACACAAACATCGGCGCTGACTTACAACAAGATTTATTTGCTAGCATCGCGCAATATATACTTGCGCAGTGTCTGACAAATGTGGGAAAAACAATAAAAAGATAAAAACAGTGAAAACCTATGGAACATAATCATCGTGATAGCACGCTATGGGCCTCACGTGTGCAAGCGTTCTGAAGAAAATCGATTTCTTTTTGTGATAAGGCAATCGAAGGCCTGCTGACACACGCATCGCCCAGCCTAGCCATTTCCGCAGCCTCGTGAATTTCGCGTATCATCTGTTCCCGTGACGCTTGACCCCTGCACAATGCTGGAAGTCGGGGGAACAGCCGCAGTCTCGGCAATGAATGCCGAGGTGCCCCGAAACCGTTGAGGAGACATTGTGAGCGTGCTCTTTCAGCCGTTTCTCTTGTCCGCCGTTTTTTAGCGCTGTTTTTTATGTGAAGTTTGCAAGGTAAGGCGCTCGTATCAAAGCATCCCCGAGTGCTGCATTTTGAATATTCTTTCGACCTGCTCATCAACGGTCTTGTTTTTCTTTGTTGTTTTTTTGCGGCCATTTGTGCGTTGTATAAAAGTATGGGTAGTCCTCAGTATGGCTGAATATTCTGCTTAGACTCCATCACCTCGCACGTCGTCAGCTCACGACGTCTGACGACAATTTCTTCCGTCTGCGAACAATTATGTGCAATAATGCAGGTTCTCGATCGCAATTGTCGTGACTGTTAGGATCCGTTTGCCGTAAGTTTTTGCCTGAGTTGGTACTTCATCGCACAAGAAATATAAAGCGAGAAGAAAGAAACGAACGGACGAAGAGAGGTGACACGGACTGGCGCTGGTTTCCACCTGAGTTGTTTTTGTTTTTTTGAAAGGGGGGAGGGAATACACACACAGAAGTAATGGCACGAATGCGATCTTGAGCAAGAACTAAAGCTAAACACAAGCACTGCTAAAAAGAGAAACAATCACATCCTGATCACGAAAGATCTAGCAGGCAGCGGGCGAGATTACTCCTCTTGGTCACGCCTGCATTAGCATGCCTTCTGTTCACCACTGAGAAACTAGATTATCTCTTAATTACGGCGTTGTCTGCTGTATGACGATTAACCTTCCTTATCAGTTTTTTATAGTGGTGCTGTTAAGCTTTCGTTGCGCCGCGTGGCCCGAACAAAAAGTATGGCTAGCTATGACATCACCTCACATTGCCGGAACATGCTTAGTCTAGCCAATTAAACCAAGCTATGCTAAGATCAAGCTAATTATGACCATGTTATTTCATCACCATAATCGTCAACTGTTTTAATCCACTGCGGGACGAAGACCTCTGCCAATGATCTCCACCCTATCCTGTGTGAGCTGATTCCATTTTATCCCTGCGAACTCCTTAATTTTCTCACTCTGCCTACCTTGACTGCGTTTCCCATCCACTGGTGCCATTCTGTAGCTCTCACTGTCCACCGGTTGTCTGTTCTACGCATTACGTGGCCAGCCCAGGTCTATTTCTTTCGCTTGATGTCAGCTGGAACCCCTCTTTGTTCCCTGGCGCATTCTGCCGTCCTCCGATCTCGTAGTGTTACTCCTATCATTTGATTCCATTGCATGCTACGTGGTCCTCAACTTTTTCTCTTCATATTCATTTGTAGGCCTACTTTAATACTTTTTCGGTTTAGTTCTTCAACATTTTTTGTAATTCGTTGCTATCATTACTGAAGAGTACTATGTCATCAGAAAATCGTAGGTTGTTGAGCCATTCTCTTTAACCTTGATTCCTGTTTCTTCCCAGTCTAGCTGTTTAAATACCTCCTCTAAGCATGCAGTGAACAACATTTGGGATATTCTATCTCCTTAACTGACTCCTTTTTTATCGTGATATTAGTGTGTGTGTGTGGGGGGGGGGGGGGTAAGGTAGCTGTAGAGTCTTTGTAGATATCGGCTAAGGTGTTGACATAAGTTTTAGGTACTCCTCGCCAAGTTAGTGCTTTTAAGTCTGCAGATATTTCTGCTTAGTCGAAATTGAAATATCTCTACTGAGTCAAAACAATGCTAATGAAGGCATTGTATATCAAGACATTGCTAATTAAGATCATGATAATTAAGCTGGATCGGCCACAAGCTCCGCTAGTCCGGCCTTGCACCACTAGTGTAAGCATTTATTTCTGCCACGCAGTGCTTGTGTTTTTCTATTTTGCTTGCGCAGACTCGCAGCTGTGACCCTGCTAATATGCGCGCTGTCCCAAGTAAACCTCAGGTAAAATTCAATGCTTATCCGTATCGCCTCTATTCGTCCGTTCGTTTCTTTTTCCACGCTTTAACATTCTTGCAGGATCCGTTGGCTGTTTTACTGAAAATCTGAATAGCGGCTTGTATAGGCGTTATTCTTCCAGCTTACTTTGATGCAAGCCTCAGTCACTTAAACGCAACGAATGCAGGCCCTGTAAAAAAATATTAATGGCAAGTACGCCGGTGGTATTGCGGATGAGCAGCGCCAGCTAGCTTACAATGCGCTTTTTTTCCAGTTGTTCAATTTCCTTTGAATTTGGATGCGGACACGCACGCATGATTGGGTGACAATTATTATTTGGTTTTCTCACGGATACAGACAATTTGCTGGGGGTGTTCGCATGATCGCGCTTGCTGTTGATATCGACTTCGAGGCAGAGGCCGGAAATCCTCGCTTTATTAGCGAATGCTTTAAAACAACCTGTCTGCAACGCCTCTGCATTAAACCACCTTTCTGCAGTTTGGAGACCGCAGCGCAAAGCTACTTTCACGTCGAGAAGATAAACACATGGACGGACGATGTCATTAGAGTCTTTTAGCAAGTTACGGAAACACGGTACGCAAATACGGTAAGGCAGTACGGTAGCGTTCCTCCTTTCCCGGTGGTTGTGCTTTGGCCGCTCAACGACCGGGAAAGGAGGAGCGGTACCGTACTGCCTTACCGTATTTGCGTACCGTATTTCCGTAACTTGCTAAAAAATTGCCAGCGCGTCGCTCGAGCCCAAAGGACGCACGAAAAAAACGCACACAGGACGAGCGCGAACTAATGCGTCACAGCTCGACACTTTGAAGCGCACTGCTCAAACATAAAAAAGGACGCACGAAACGAACGAACAGGTACACACAAGACGAGCGGGAACTAATTGTCACAGTTGTTACTTATTTCTGTTTGAACAGCGCGCTCCTTTCGCAAACGCGGCCGCTGCAGCGAGCGAAGCGAAGCACCCCACCAGCCACCCCTTCTTTCCTCGAGATAAGCGCACGAAAGCGACCACGCCCTGTAGAGCGAAGAGCAACGGCGATCGCAGGAGCGGCGCGCGCACGTCGCGCCATCTATGTAGCCACTAAGAAAGCATGCTGAATTACGTGGTGTATATAAATAGCGCGCCGTTAGCAGGCTGAAAGACGGTGCTGTCGTGGCCTAACGTCTAATGCGGCGGGCTGCAAATCGAGAGGTCGCCCGTTCGATTCCGCGCGTCGGAAAGAATTTCTGAATTATTTTTCTTTATGGCTTTTCTATATATATACATACTTATACATATACGGTGAATGACGGCGACGGGGACGGACATTTTCCAGCCGAGACTGTCCATATAATTGCTATCGCAATAAAACTCTATTACGAGATGAGACGCTGTAAATACCTGTGTTGCACATGCGCGCACAGGCAAGAAAAAAAATCCAAACAGAGAGGGACATGCCACAAGCAAAATTATATATATATATCAGATGCAAAATCAAATCATGCTATCATGTGGTGGAAAAAAAAGTCTGCATCATAGAATTCTCCTTCAAGCTCCTTTTTAAATTACAACCACACAGCCCCATTTACAAGGCTTTGGGAAGAAACCTACATTTTCATAAAGGTTGATTTCAGCGTCCTCGATGTTCTTGTCACCATCTTTCAAAATTTCTTACACTACCTGGGCGCGCCAGTGGCTCGAAATCCCGCACCTTCATTGAGTTCTGCGGCGCGTCCGCGGCAGTCTTGCGCAGTAACTAGTCACCAGTAACGCGTTACCGGTAACTAGTTACTTTTTTCAGTAACGTGTAACTGTAACTAGTTAATTTTAACTTAGAGGAACTTGTAACTGTAACACTGTTACTTTTTTTACACTGTAACTATAACAGGAAATATCGTTACAGTTACTTCTGTTTTTATAAAAAATTATACAACTGCAACATTCGTTAAAGGCCGACATTAAACGCTTTCCACTTTTTCGAACTTCCTTCTTTACCATATCTGTATACAGCTTTCAACTTTGCACAACAGGGCTCCCCTTGCCGTTTAGGAGAGGTGGTCGCTAAGAGGATTATCTTCCCTGCAGAAGGCCGAGGTCGGATGTTGGTCTTTAACACAACTTCAAGTTTACTTCTAAACTAGATATCGTAAATCAATCATGTTGCAACTGGACAGCTCGCTAAATTCACGTCCGTTTTTTTTTTTCGGAATATATATCTTTTTAGTCACTTGAGCTCGTAGCTCTCTTCTTGGTGTACCGGTGGATCATTAGGACGCCTAGTTTATAGTATCCTTCGTCCGTGGCTCCGAGCTAATCCTGTTTGACAGGCGGCTAGAAAGCTGCAGTGCGCGAAACGGCTGAGAGCCAGTAATACCGTGAACTAGCGAAGCAATTTTTTAAAACCTCTTTGGAACTGTTTGTAAACGCTTTACTCCGACATTACTAACAATATGACAGACGTTTCGCCTCCTATGCAGGTGGCATCCTGAGTAAACTGTTGCGCGTGAAAGACGTAGACAGGGAACACAAAAAGACACACACGGAGCGCACACTGTCAAAAAATTTTATTAGCCGAGCGACGTGACCTTATATATTTGGCAAAACCCAATGCGCATGACAGCAAGTGCATACCAACAACGCGGTCCACTCAATATACACGTGTTGTGTCACACAGATACGCGATTTCCTTGTCGGAAAGTGAGACGGACGCTTGGCTGACGCATTTTTCTTTTAAGCCCGAGATCTTATGAGCCTCGATAATGAGACGCGACATTTCGTTGTTGCTTTTTGCGATTATGTTGCACTTGTAAAACTCCGGAAAACAGCCACAATTATTACAATGAATTGCAAGCCATCCCCCCGTTTTGTGTTTTACATTGTTGGCGTGCTCACGAAGCCTGTCGTTTATACAACGACTCGTTTGTCCTACGTAAGAACGGCTGCATGTTAAAGGAATTTCATATACGAGGCCTTCACTGCATTTCACATATTTCGTTTTAGGGTTCTTAGTGCAGGTTTTCTTATCTTTACGATTTGGGTTTGTCATCTTGCACAACTTGGCAAGTTTCTGTGGAGCGGAAAACACTACTTTAACATCTGCTTTTTGGGCGATATTTTTAATGTTGTGGGAAACCTGGTGCACATACTGATTCACCGCGAACTTCTTTCATTGGGTTTTGCGCATTGGGTTTTGCCAGGTATATAAGGTCACGTCGCTTGGCTAATAAAATTTGTTGACAGTGTGCGCTCCGTGTGTGTCTTTTTGTGTTCCCTGTCTACGTCTTTCACGCGCAGCAGTCTACGAGGATGACAAACTAACAAGCCCAAGTCGACACCCTTCTTAAGGCATCCTCAGGTTGTTGCAAGCCACGATTCCATGAGTGTGAACCACGATTCCAGGAGTGTAATTCCCCCCTACCTTCGTTCACGAGCCAGCGTCGTCCCAATGTGTAGGTCAAAACTATGCGCTGTTGTCCAGCAGTGTTAAGCAAGCCCCATCATAGAACGCGTTGCATGGGTTGCTTTAGCAACATCCCGTTTTTCCTGCCTGTTTCGATGTAAGTCGCGTCGTAATCCCCACTTATACTTGTAGATGACCCCGCTCTGATCGGTTCTGATCGTCGGCAGGTGTGTGGTCTTTGTGTTTCGCGCGAACACATGTCTCCAGGTATAACGGGACTTAAAAACGGTTTGTATGTGCAGCGGACGCAGAGCTCTGCGAACAGGGTATGATACACCTTGAACATAAGGAACACACAATGGACGTCGTCTTGACTCGTGACGCACTCCCTGTTGCTGTTCGCATGCATTTCTGGGTATCATTAATAAAAGTCGTAGGATACTGCCGTCGTTCCAGAGCATCAACCACGTTTTCCAGTTCTAGTATCCAAGGACGCTTATTGATGCGACAGAATGAGCCGTACACAGCGATTGCTTGTGTCAGGCCCCCGTTTCCTTCGTCTAGGGCTGTACAACGTACAATTTTTACTACCCGCACGCCTTCGCACATTTTGATTAAGTAAATACTATTTATTTTGTGATCTGTTACTTATTTTATACAGTAACGAAAAAGTAACGACGTTACTTTTTCACAATAATTGTAACAGGTTACTTTTGCAAACTCTGTAACTGTAACAGTGTTACTTTTTTAGCTTAGGTAACTGTAACTGTAGCACTGTTACTTTTTACTGGTAACGTGCCCATGACTGGTCCACGGTAGCCGAGGCGGTGAGTGTGAGTGGTTCTTTATTTCATTAAACAGGAAAGAACGACGAAAAAGGTAGGAAAGTGGGGGAGGAGTGCACGCAGTGAGGACACCTCAACCGAAACACTGCCGTGCGGGCGAGGAGAATCGAGGAGAAAACGTGCGCGCAGAAGAGTGTCGCTACTTTCCTAGATCAAAGGGCTTTACATCCGATGGGTTTCGTATACGTAATTGCTGTCTATACCAATTCCTACCAATTATATGATTCCAGTTTTAATATATGAAATACCTTATAATGTTCGCTCTACAACATACAACTGTTACCTTAACCCATTCCATCTCTTTTATATATATTTATTTTTTTCAAGGAGGAGGATACAACTTTATTCACGCCATGAAGTGGGCCAGGTGAGGGGGGGGGGGGAGGTTCAGGGAAGAGGAAGCCGATGGGCCCTCGGGCCGCTCTAGGTGGCCGAAAGTCCTTGCGCTTCGGCGACCCCCATGGCCCAGCACGCTATCCGGAGTTGGTCGTCCGGTCGTGAGCTGCGCAAAGCAGCCTCCCATCGCTCCTGTCTCTCAGCCCCCGCAAAGGGGGGATTTGGCTTGTTTGGACAATGACGATATACGTGATTAAAGTCGGCTCGCGGACTCGAGCAGAGACGAAAATAGGGTAAGGCGTCACCCTGATGAATTTGGGAATTGATGAAGTGGGAAATCAAAGTGTCCGTTTGGAGTAGGTGCCAAACGATTTGCTCAGCCTGGGACAGCGATTTATGGGCTGGTGGGTAGATCATGCGGCAATTGCAAGGGTTTCGTACAACTCGCAACGGCGCTCGATAGGGTGGTCTGGAAAGATAGTCAACAGTGTCATTTGGTACTCATGCCACTAAAAAATTGTTTCAAATAATCTGTCGCAGTTTTCCTGCTACTCATTTCGTCTGACTTGTCGTTGTGAAAAACCACCGCATGTGATTTAACGCTTCCACTTGATTAAAAAATAGAGGCTACAAAGGGTTGAGCATGGAGCCTTATGGTCATGAATCGCAAATATTTCTGTACACGTTTTCTGCCTATAATGGGTGATATGGCGAATGAAGAATATAGTGCGCTTTGATTTACGGCGCAGATGCAGTGTTGTGCGGAGTAGCACTTTTGTGATGTGACACGAAATAGAGACGTATGAGCAATTATGATTTGTGTACTTACAACAAAGAAGCTCTTGGTACTGGCCATCAGTCGTGATGACTTGCAGCAAGCGACTGTCTGCTGACCAGTCGATGTTCACGAGGGAGTCTCGGCCCTGCGTTGAATACGAACGACGATCACTCACACATCACGAAGGCAACACCTCTTGCGAAACAAAAGCAAGTCGCACAACGTACGCGAGCGAATGCGCATGAAGAAGAAGAGCGCCTTGTTCCTTTGCGCTTATGAATTATTTTGGCACGATGTCGTATAAGATTCTTTTTCACAGCAAAACGGCGCCGATTTTCATCGAACTGGTAGCAATGGCAACATGCGTGATAAACTTATATTTCCGCATCAAACGAAAAGATACTAAATGCTACAGTTTTTCTAGTAAGGGGAAATTTTTATGAAAATCAAATGAGGTTGCTGACAACGAATTCGTTTAGCATGCTTGTCGAGGTCGTCGCCTAAGGCATTATTGAACAAAAAAGCACGTTTACAGACATTTACACGGCAGCAGACAGCACGGCAACGAGATAACACCAGCCAAGACGGCGACAATAGACAGTTATAGTTTAGCGTTAGCGTCATAGCGGGGGTTAAGGGAATAGCGTTACCGTGCCGCAAACGTTCGTTGCCGACAGCGCGTTTTAATTTAGTGGGATAACGTTTACGGGATGGTTTACGTGCCCAAGCTGGGACGGTGGCGCCACCTGGAGGAGGGTGAATGCGTTAAAAAAGTGAAAAGAAAAAAAACTGAGAATGCTCGCCTGTATCTCCGCACGAAGCGATATTACTACTTTCTTTAGCAACAATAAAAGTGAATAGATATGAACCACGCACCAAAAGTGAAAATTTTTACGTTGCGGATTTGTTTACACCGATTTCCTAGTTAGGCCTAGGGACGTTAGAAATAGGAAGCGATCTCAAAAACTACGCTAAGTTATTTGTAATACTCGGGCGTCGAAGCTACCTGAAGGCAAGCGAAGCCATTCTACACAGTCGCTTGCTGTGAAAGAAGTGAATCTGTCCACATCAACGCTAAATTCAGTTCGAAGCGGGCGTCCAAAACCACCGCCATGTTTTACGTACACTACGTTAACCACGCAAACACGGTAACGCTTAGTCTGAAAAATAGCGTGCGTACGGTAAACGCTACGGGTCGTTTGGGTTACTGCGCATGCGCATTTCGAACCCGCGATTCCGCTAAGCCCGCTAAACTATAACTGTCTAATAAACAACCACTGCGTCGTCGTCGTGAGCATTAACCGAATTTTATTGTAGTCGGTTCCGCGGCATTACGACCTGGGCATAAACCCTCACACCACGAAGGCAGCTGTGAGCATAGCATGAGAAGACGAATTATGTGACTTTACTTTTGCAGCATAAACGATATCAGTTTGTGTGCGCGCTGAAGACTGCCAGCTTGGCCGATGCGATCCCATAGATCACGTCGGTGACTTTTGTAGACCTCTGTAACAAGGGATATACATTGAGCTGGCGACTAGGCGAGCCGAAGAGAGTATAGCGATTACGGCAGTTGTAAAGGGCTTTCGTTTGGCGGTTGTGTGCGACCACATGTCGCAAACATTCCGATGGTTGGTGTGTGTCACCTGGTAGCAAGCTGTTCATGGACAATGCAGGCCGAAAAGTCGATAAAACGGCGAAGGACCGGAGGTACCATGGCGTGATGGAATATAGACGAATGTAAGAATTATAAGGTAGCATTCCCGTCGCGGCGGTCACAGGAAACGTATTGTACATGGATGGCGTATCACCTAACACTGGCGTAGCCGGTGGGGGGGGGGGGGCACAAGAAGTATTGCTGAACCGCTCCCCCCCCCCTCCGGAATAGATTTCTGGCTACGCTACTGGCTGCGTTAAAAGAGTTGAATGTTGTGCGAGTTCGTGTTTGGACATTAATACCATCGTAAGTAGCGCAACAAGAGAGAACAACAGAAAGGAAAAGACGAACACGGGCGCAACATTGCGCCCGTGTTTCCTTTCAGTTGTAATGTACTAGCTACGCTCCTCGCTACTGGCTACGCCTCTGGCTACAATCTAAGCTTTCGGCTTGAGGGTGATAAGCGGTGTTAAACATCATGTGCGTAAAATGTCACACGAAACAATCGGCAGGGACCGCGATTGTTGATGCAGGCTCACATCGTTGAGAGGGAAGTGGGCCGTCGCGTTTTGGGCATGTTGCTCCGATATGATCTATCTTTTAGCGTACGAAATTACGAGGACACACACGCGCAAACTAAGAACAATGCTTATCTTGAATCGATAAGCCACATTTATATACCGCCTCGTGCGCATAGTATGGTGGCGCCACTGCTCACCTGGTGACAACAGGTGAAAATAAAAAGCGGTTGTCCTTGTCCCAAAATGCCATTGCAGCCAATTCATTTTGCTGTCAACTTCGGCTGCATCACTTTTGCGCATTTCTCCGTGGGTCTTGAGATGTATACGATAAAATGACCTTATATAAATAATAGACTGTTCTTCGGTGAACTATGGCTGTGGCTCCCGCCGCTACAGCAGTTCGATTACCGGAGTGAAAATTGTGATACGTCATGGGAACCATTGGAATTACCGCAGCTCGTACGACAGTATGTCATATTATGTCACGGTGCACCCGTACGACTCTGCTACAGTAAACAAATTGTTACGGGGCATTGTGCGTGAGCGCGCCGTTAAAGCAGCACCTTGCAACGAGAAACAAAAATAAAGATATCACGGTCTTCGCCTCGCATGTCGATTTGCGACCACTGTGCAGTGAAAAGCGTGGTCTTATCGCTGTTTCGTTGGCCAACATATTTCGATTTGGAATATAGTGTTTTCACAGAGGCGATCAAGGGTGTAGGCAGTTACCTGTCATAGTACACATTTGTCACTTCTAGAAGCGCCTTTTATGTAGTGTTTCACATACCAAAGCAGAATCCAATCTACGAGAGATTTATTCTTCACGTGTGCTTAACTCCGTCCTAATTCTGATTGATGTCATGCGTAATTCAAAATGCATGCGATAGCGGATTGCGGCACAATCGTTACTGTGCTGTCAAAGGTGGTCAATAATATAACGCGACTGCCCTATTTGCAGCAGGACTTACCGTATTTACTCGAATGTAACGCGAGTTTTTTCCCAGATTTTTGCTACCCAAAGTCAACCCTCGCATTACAATCGAATACCAAGACCACTGTTTTTTCTTCCTGGACGCAATGAAAAGTCACTCCTCGCGTTAAAATCGAGTAAATACTGTACTGCATTTGTCTTGATTGACAGATCAAGCACACACCTACATATGACGCGAAACACACACAAATAAAGTATGCGGCGTATCACGCACACAAACAAAAGTGAAAAATCGGCACAGAAGTTTCCAAACAAGTAAAATAAGAAAACACATTGCAAGCGGCATGGGTGGCAATTGTATCAGCGTTTGCACTGCCAAAATAAAAACAAAACAGCAAAATCAATGCACATGTAGCGAGCAACAGTGGCTAAGGCTCACGCACCCAATTTACAAGCGTGTACGGATGGGACACGCCGTTTTGCAGCAATCATCACAAACGCGCAGATTGCAAAAATCACCTCTCTTTACGCAGATGGGATGGTTGTCGACAGGAAAGGGCAAATGATAGTTTTGAAACGCGGCTATCATCTTGCATATCAATTCATGCTTCGATAACAGACTCCTGCTACTATCAACAACGGAACTATCTTGAACGTACCCGCGTCATAGTCATGGCAATAAAGTTGTTTCCAGCAATAAATTTGTTTCCATCCATCATAGTCATGGTTGCGTGAACTGACAATGTTTGCAGGGTGCACACAGGAGCCTGCCCCACATTTACCTTATATCTGTGTTCTTTAAACGCACATTGAGATACATTTCGCTTTGTTTCACATAATTCTTACCACGTGTCAGGTTAGAGACGACTGCATCAGCACATTCTACGATCCTGTTGCGGTGGTCCGCCACGGTGGTATAGTGGTCGGCCGCTGACCGAAAGTCGCGGATTGGATCCCGGCTACGGCGGTGGCATCTCGATAGAGGCGAAATGCTAGAAGCCCGTGTACTGTGTGATGCCAGTGCACATTGAAGAACACCAGATGGTATAAATTTCCGGACCCCTCCACAACGATGTGCCTCATAATGATATCGTGGTTTTGGAACGTAAAACCCCGCAAATTATTATCAACCTGTTGTGGTGTAAAAAACACGCAAGCTCCTCGGGTAGGCCGGGCCTGGTCAGTCTGTGCAGACGCTGCAATTTTTTTCGGAGCGGAAAACACAACAATGACATTTACACGTGTTCCTCAAGCGGTGTGACGAGCCGAGGGTGTAACGGATACCCGCAACTTTCCTTAAAAACCGACCGATTGACTGGAGACAGATAGATATATTGACCATTTTACACGCCTATACTAAGCAGGAAAGATTGCCAGAACACGACGCCTCATTTGTCAGTATGCGCAATCTGCCAACATTTCTTGTGAGCGAATATTTACTCAAGTAACATTATTACTTAAAACCACTAGTTCAAGCATGGTAAGCGCAGTTAAGTAATTACAACCACGTAGGCAGAACAGAATTGTAACGAAACGCTAATGCTAGGAGTCCTTATCTTTGAAGATATTAAAATGTGTTCATGGTCTACGTACTTGGTAAGTTTCTGCCCGTTGAGCTTCGGTAAAAGCTCAGGGAGACAAAAAGAATGGACGGATGTGAAAGTGCATACCCTGATGACTTCGCCTTTCTGATTTGTCTGTCCTTGGTCTTGAACGAGGAGTATGTGAATGAAGCCGTCGTTTGCCCCAACTGCCATCAACATGCCATCTAGAAAAGACAGCACAGATGTATCATTGCACTGTGTTGACCTTTCGTTCGCATTGCCAGGCATTCGACGTCTTAAATACATCACAGTAGGCCGTGAGTACTTTGATGCGTTGCTGTCGCGTGAGAGTAAACATTAAGTTTTGCTTAAGCGAAAATACTGCGGCGTAGCTGTTGCACTGATTTATATTTAGCTTAGTGCTCTTGAGACTAAAATTTCAGTTTGAGTCATTGGCTTGTAGACGCAGAAATACCTACAATGATACCCTCTGTTTTTGCTTTAGCGAAAGCTCGCTCAAGATAATCAGCGGCAGCTTATACAGAGGGCTTATACAGGCTATTTCAATAAATGTGTCCGAAAATCCCCCTAAATAAGGGAATTTTAATATGTGCTCCCTGCTTGCATAATCACTTTTTCTGTAGCGACACACATCTTGAGGTGACTAGACTTAATTAAGGTAGTATTTTTTTTAAATTTACTTTTTAATTAGTGGAGATAGGCGGTCAGATCAAATGGGAAAACTTAAGACCTTCCTGTGAAGAGCCCATCAACGGAAGCAGATGTGAAATGACACCGTTGATCATAAAAGCACGTAGCGCATCATCTGGTGGCGCATGCATAGGTAGCCTGTCGATCGCCTTGTCAGAGAAAGAGACTCATTACCTTTGTACCAGGTGAAACTTTGTTTGCTCAGTAGATTAGTTCGCAACGAAAAAAGTGCTCATTTATGCTTTTTATTATTTTTTTTTTTTTGCTATGCAATGTTCACGTGCCTTTCGATGTCAAGGGCTATAAGTACTGCTGGAAACGGAAATAAACCTCTTGTTGGAATTTATCGCTGTGTGACATCAGATGTCTCCGTCCCTGTGTGTCCTAGTTCTTTGCTGCGCTATTACAGAGTGATATAGCGCACCACTTTTTAGGCTGCTAGCGGAATGTTCGGCAAGTATCGAAGGTTTTTGAGGACGAGCTCAGATCTCGTGAGGCAACGCCCGAGCTCCCTTAATGTGACACAGCTAGAGACTCGAGGCTGTTTCTCACGCTGCCGGCATGAGCCCCGTAGTCCTTGCTGCCTTTCTTGTCAAGGCAGTCGAAGCTGGTCAAAAGAGCGATTCCGCACATAAGCTTGCAAAAGTGCCCTATCCAAGTCTTGTCATCACAAGGTGGATGAGGCATTTCCTGAGCAAGTTTCTCGGCTTAAAAATTACTAGTTTACTCGCGTCTATTGTGGACCGAATAAAGTTGTTTCACTCACTCCAGTTCGGCAGAGGTTCGTTCGTTATAGTGTCTCCACGAGACCGTCTGGGCTTTGTTTCTTTGACGGCGCTAGAACGACGCAGTTTCGACGCATGTATTCTCATTTACGTCGCGTTAGCCTATGACGCCTGGTTGCCTCTGGAGCGATACTCAAGCGCGTAGCAGCAGTGCTTACGCGCCTTCTACTGCTCCTCTTGCAATGACGCCTATGAAAGTTGGCAGCACGCGACGTTCCCTCAACACTGGCACACCTCATACTCGCGTGCCCGTGGCGCCACCAAGATGGCGATAACAAGCCCGCAACGACCGCACGCAACAACCTCCTCGCCGAGACGTGGGAGGCCAAGATCTCCGCACGGGACCTAGACGACCAACGAGGACTCGTCGCCAGGGCCCGGGAGGCGATCGCGGCCAGAGGATTTCTGGACTAAGGGACCCTCCCACCTAGGGTAACCCCAAGCTTACGAGCTCGGGGACACTGTTTCGGCAAATGAAAAGTTTATTTCATCATCATTGCACTTGAGGGCAAGAGCCTGCTGCACACTCGGTGATGCATTAAGGCATACAATCGGGGACCAGGCATCGTGCAAGACATAACCAGCCGCAATTTGAGAGATGTGCATTAAACACTGACGTTCTCAGTTGACTGCGCTGTTCCTCCGAACTCCCACATTCGTGAAACTGCGTGCGAAGCGCGAGATACCAGGCTGCCACGGACGAGCCTGACCAAATGCTGTAGTGTATTTTGGATAAGCCGCAAGACAGCCGCCGACTCTCGCGGCAGCAGACATTGAATTCGCGAACTGGTTTACGGACAGCCCCTTCAGGTTTGTTTGTGAACGCTAGTCTTCGGGATTGGGGACATGAGACACTAGACGCCAACGCGTGTGCATCAACGTCGAAGGCTGCAATGCTTTCCCGATAGCAATACATAATTCTATTTCTTAGAGACCAACAAAGCCGCTGCTTCTATGGAGGCCCACATGACCTTCATTTTACGAGCGATTTCTGTATGGAAGAGCGATCGACCATTATTTCTTAAAAATTGTATGCGCTTCAATACAGCGAAGAAATGGCGAGGACACCTGTGCAGTTTGCAAGACACAAAAAGAAAGCATCCTTTATTCCGTCTGTTCTAAAAGTGCTAAAAGGTTTAAGCGTATTACAAGGTTGGGTTTGTAGTTGCTCGATATGATTCCCAAACGACCTCTCGAAAATAACTGCGCGAAACTGCGTCATTTCACGAGCTGAGCAAATTTATGGCTGCGATTTCTTGCGCTAGATGTCAGTGCGGCCATGGTGACATTTGCTAACTAATAATTTAGTGTGAAATAGGTGACAGTAAGGTGCATAATATATTGAAAAGAAGCTCACCGGGTGAATAGGCGAGTGCGTTGAGCGCGCTGTTGGTGACGCTGAACGTCGTCAGCACCGCCCCAGTGTCGGCGGCCAGCACCGACACCCGCCCGTTGGCGCAACCCACAGCGAGTGCGGAGCCCCGAGGGTGCATCGACGCGGACAGGCACTCTGACTGCATGCCACAGCGCATCAGGTGCATCAGCGAAAACACTTGGCAAGCTCTGATGTGCAACTTCATTTAACGCTCAATCATTCCTGACCAATCAATTATATTATTTTATTTTCACTTTGAAAAAGAGGAGACAGGACTAAAATCTGGGCACAGCTTGACGAGGGTCCTGCACCTTACACACTTGAGAGAGAGAAGGCAGGTACGGGTCATCGGGGTAAGACGCAGCTCCCCCTTTCACCGTATACCCCCCCCCCCCCCCCCCCAGTTGGCTTCCTGCAGCGGCCTGGGCTTGGCCGATGACTTGTTTTTGGGCTTGTTCTTCCTGGCTGTGGATAGAGTATTCCCATGACTCTTTGTTCCCATTTAGACCGTTTAGTGCTGGCCAAGCCCAGAGCATGTGATCTATACGGTCGCTATGCTTTCACAGTTTTTGCATTTGGAAGAGTGCACCTCATGATGCCGTTTGTTTAGGATATACGGGTTTGGGAAGGTATGTAACCGTCTGCAGAATAGCATGTGCCCATGCTATTCTAATTAGGTCTTTGCGAACGTTCTCCTTGCCTGCTTGCAGAATTTTGCCGGCCTCTTTGGACACCTTACCGGTGTCATAGGCTTTGATTGCAGTTTTAGAATCTGTGATGATGATTCTGGTTGATGGGTTTGTGATTGCCAGGGCAATCACCGCTATATCTGCCTCCTCTGCTGAAAAGTGTCGCTCACGCCTCGGTCGCTCACTACTATACTGCAGCGTAGTACCCTTCTGGGTTCTCTGCCGCATCGTTGTACGCTACCCCCTGTTCTTGGAGCAGGGAGCTTTGAAGTCTTTGGACTCTGCTTCTCCTGAGTTCCTTGCTGTGTATGGGGCGCATGTTTCTTGGAATGAGGGGTATTCT